>NW_027308862.1:22500-64768 GCF_047496885.1 Scyliorhinus torazame
CTCAGTACGGTCCCTCTGACAGTGCGGCACTCCCTCAGTACTGACCCTCTGACAGTGCGACACTCCCTCAGTACTGACCCTCTGACAGTGCAGCACTCCCTCAGTACTGACCCTCTGACAGTGCAGCACTCCCTCAGTACTGACCCTCTGACAGTGCGGCACTCCCTCAGCACTGACCCTGTGACAGTGCGACACTCTCTGAGTACTGACCCTCTGACAGTGCGGCACTCCCTGAGTACTGACCCTTTGACAGTGCAGCGCTCCCTCAGTACTGACCCTCTGACAGTGCGGCACTCCCCTCAGTACTGACCCTCTGACAGTGCGGTGCTCCCTCAGTCCTGACCCTCTGACAGTGCGGCACTCCCTCAGTACTGACCCTCTGACTGTGCGGCACTCCCTCAGTACTGACCCTCTGACAGTGCGGCACTCCCTCAGTCCTGACCCTCTGACAGTGCGGCACTCCCTCAGTACTGACCCTCTGACAGTGCAGCACTCCCTCAGTACTGACCCTCTGACAGTGCAGCTCTCCCTCAGTACTGACCCTCTGACAGTGCGGCACTCCCTCAGTACTGACCCTCTGACCGTGCAGCACTCCCTCAGTACTGACCCTCTGACAGTGCAGCACTCCCTCAGTACTGACCCTCTGACAGTGCATCACTCTCTCAGTACTGACCCTCTGACAGTGCGGCGCTCCCTCAGTACTGTCCCTCTGACAGTGCGGCACTCCCTCAGGACTGACCCTCTGACAGTGCGGCGCTCCCTCAGCACTGACCCTCTGACAGTGCGGCTCTCCCTCAGCACTGACCCTCTGACAGTGCAGCACTCCCTCAGTACTGACCCTCTGACAGTGCGGCACTCCCTCAGCACTGACCCTCTGACAGTGCGGTACTCCCTCAGTACTGACCCTCTGACAGAGCGGCACTCCCTCAGCACTGACCCTCTGACAGTGTGGCACTCCCTCAGTACTGACCCTCTGACTGTGCAGCACTCCCTCAGCACTGACCCTCTGACAGTGCGACACTCCCTCAGTACTGACCCTCTGACAGTGCGGCACTCCCTCAGAACGGTCCCTCTGACAGTGCGGCACTCCCTCAGTACTGACCCTCTGACAGTGCGACACTCCCTCAGTACTGACCCTCTGACAGTGCAGCACTCCCTCAGTACTGACCCTCTGACAGTGCGGCACTCCCTCAGCACTGACCCTGTGACAGTGCGACACTCCCTCAGTACTGACCCTCTGACAGTGCGACACTCCCTGAGTACTGACCCTCTGACAGTGCAGCGCTCCCTCAGTACTGACCCTCTGACAGTGCAGCACTCCATCAGTACTGACCCTCTGACAGTGCAGCACTCACTCAGTACTGACCCTCTGACAGTGCAGCTCTCCCTCAGTACTGACCCTCTGACAGTGCGGCACTCCCTCAGTACTGACCCTCTGACCGTGCAGCACTCCCTCAGTACTGACCCTCTGACAGTGCAGCACTCCCTCAGTACTGACCCTCTGACAGTGCATCACTCTCTCAGTACTGACCCTCTGACAGTGCGGCGCTCCCTCAGTACTGACCCTCTGACAGTGCGGCACTCCCTCAGGACTGACCCTCTGACAGTGCGGCGCTCCCTCAGTACTGACCCTCTGACAGTGCGGCTCTCCTTCAGCACTGACCCTCTGATACTGCAGCACTCCCTCAGTACTGACCCTCTGAGAGTGCGGCACTCCCTCAGCACTGACCCTCTGACAGTGCAGCACTCCCTCAGTACTGACCCTCTGACAGAGCGGTACTCCCTCAGCACTGACCCTCTGACAGTGCAGCACTCCCTCAGTACTGACCCTTTGACAGAGCGGCACTCCCTCAGCACTGACCCTCTGACAGTGCGGCACTCCCTCAGTACTGCCCCACTGACTGTGCAGCACTCCCCCAGCACTGACCCTCTGACAGTGCGACACTCCCTCAGTACTGACTCTCTGACAGTGCGACACTCCCTCTGTACGGTCCCTCTGACAGTGCGGCAATCCCTCAGTACTGACCCTCTGACAGTGCGACACTCCCTCAGTACTGACCCTCTGACAGTGCAGCACTCCCTCAGTACTGACCCTCTGACAGTGCGGCACTCCCTCAGCACTGACCTGTGACAGTGCGACACTCCCTCAGTACTGACCCTCTGACAGTGCGGCACTCCCTGAGTACTGACCCTCTGACAGTGCAGCGCTCCCTCAGTACTGACCCTCTGACAGTGCGGCACTCCCTCAGTACTGACCCTCTGACAGTGCGGCACTCCCTCAGTACTGACCCTCTGACAGTGCGGCACTCCCTCAGTACTGAAACCTCTGACTGTGCGGTACTCCCTCAGTACTGTCCCTCTGACAGTGCGGCACTCCCTCAGTCCTGACCCTCTGACAGTGCAGCACTCCCTCAGTACTGACCCTCTGACAGTGCAGCACTCCCTCAGTACTGACCCTCTGACAGTGCAGTTCTCCCTCAGTACTGACCCTCTGACAGTGCGGCACTCCCTCAGTACTGAACCTCTGACCGTGCAGCACTCCCTCAGTACTGACCCTCTGACAGTGCAGCACTCCCTCAGTCCTGACCCTCTGACAGTGCATCACTCTCTCAGTACTGACCCTATGACAGTGCGGTGCTCCCTCAGTACTGACCCTCTGACAGTGTGGCACTCCCTCAGGACTGACCCTCTCACAGTGCGGCGCTCCCTCAGTACTGACCCTCTGACAGTGCGGCTCTCCCTCAGCACTGACCCTCTGACAGTGCAGCACTCCCTCAGTACTGACCCTCTGACAGTGCGGCACTCCCTCAGCACTGACCCTCTGACAGTGCAGCACTCCCTCAGTACTGACCCTCTGACAGTGCGACACTCCCTCAGTACTGACCCTCTGACAGTGCGGCACTCCTTCAGTACTGACCCTCTGACAGTGCAGCGCTCCCTCAGTACTGACCCTCTGACAGTGCAGCACTCCCTCAGTACTGACCCTCTGACAGTGCAGCACTCTCTCAGAACTGAACCTCTGACAGTGCAGCACTCCCTCAGTACTGACCCACTGACAGTGCGGCACTCACTCAGTACTGACCCTCTGACAGTGCGGCACTCCCTCAGTACTGACCCTCTGACAGTGCAGCACTCCCTCAGTACTGACCCTCTGACAGTGCGGCACTCCCTCAGTACTGACCCTCTGACAGTGCGGCACTCCCTCAGTACTGACCCTCTGACAGTGCAGCACTCCCTCAGTACTGACCCTCTGACAGTGCAGCACTCCCTCAGTACTGACCCTCTGACAGGGCAGCACTCCCTCAGTACTGACCCTCTGACAGTACGGCACTCCCTCAGTACTGACCCTCTGACTGTGCGGCAGTCCCTCAGTCCTGACCCTCTGACAGTGCGGCACGCCCTCAGTACTGACCCTCTGACAGTGCAGCACTCCCTCAGTACTGACCCTCTGAGAGTGCAGCACTCCCTCAGTACTGACCCTCTGACAGTGCGGCACTCCCTCAGTACTGATCCTCTGACCGTGCAGCACTCCCTCAGTACTGACCCTCTGACCGTGCAGCACTCCCTCAGTACTGACCCTCTGACAGTGCATCACTCTCTCAGTACTGACCCTCTGACAGTGCGGCGCTCCCTCAGTACTGACCCTCTGATAGTGCGGCACTCCCTCAGGACTGACCCTCTGACAGTGCGGCACTCCCTCAGTACTGACCCTCTGACAGTGCGGCACTCCCTCAGTACTGATCCTCTGACCGTGCAGCACTCCCTCAGTACTGACCCTCTGACCGTGCAGCACTCCCTCAGTACTGACCCTCTGACAGTGCATCACTCTCTCAGTACTGACCCTCTGACAGTGCGGCGCTCCCTCAGTACTGACCCTCTGATAGTGCGGCACTCCCTCAGGACTGACCCTCTGACAGTGCGGCGCTCGCTCAGTACTGACCCTCTGACAGTGCGGCTCTACCTCAGCACTGACCCGCTGACAGTGCAGCACTCCCTCAGTGCTGACCCTCTGACAGTGCGGCACTCCCTCAGTACTGACCCTCTGACAGTGCAGCACTCACTCAGTACTGACCCTCTGACAGAGCGGCACTCCCTCAGCACTGACCCTCTGACAGTGCAGCACTCCCTCAGTACTGACCCTCTGACAGAGCGGCACTCCCTCAGCACTGACCCTCTGACAGTGCGGCACTCCCTCAGTACTGCCCCTCTGACTGTGCAGCACTCCCTCAGTACTGACCCTCTGACAGTGCGACACTCTCTCAGTACTGACCCTCTGACAGTGCGGCACCCCCTCAGTACGGTCCCTCTAACAGTGCGGCACTCCCTCAGTACTGAGCCTCTGACAGTGCGACACTCCCTCAGTACTGACCCTCTGACAGTGCAGCACTCCCTCAGTACTGACCCTCTGACAGTGCGGAACTCCCTCAGCACTGACCCTGTGACAGTGCGACACTCCCTGAGTACTGACCCTCTGACAGTGCGGCACTCCCTGAGTACTGACCCTTTGACAGTGCAGCGCTCCCTCAGTACTGACCCTCTGACAGTGCGGCACTCCCTCAGTACTGACCCTCTGACAGTGCGGTGCTCCCTCAGTACTGACCCTCTGACAGTGCGGCACTCCCTCAGTACTGACCCTCTGACTGTGCGGCACTCCCTCAGTACTGACCCTCTGACAGTGCGGCACTCCCTCAGTCCTGACCCTCTGACAGTGCGGCACTCCCTCAGTACTGACCCTCTGACAGTGCAGCACTCCCTCAGTACTGACCCTCTGACAGTGCAGCTCTCCCTCAGTACTGACCCTCTGACAGTGCGGCACTCCCTCAGTACTGACCCTCTGACCGTGCAGCACTCTCTCAGTACTGACCCTCTGACAATGCAGCACTCCCTCAGTACTGACCCTCTGACAGTGCATCACTCTCTCAGTACTGACCCTCTGACAGTGCGGCGCTCCCTCAGTACTGTCCCTCTGACAGTGCGGCACTCCCTCAGGACTGACCCTCTGACAGTGAGGCGCTCCCTCAGCACTGACCCTCTAACAGTGCGGCACTCCCTCAACACTGACCCTCTGACCGTGCTGCACTCCCTCAGTACTGACCCTCTGACAGTGCAGCACTCCCTCAGTCCTGACCCACTGACAGTGCATTACTCTCTCAGTACTGACCCTCTGACAGTGCGGCGCTCCCTCAGTACTGACCCTCTGACAGAGTGGCACTCCCTCAGGACTGACCCTCTGACAGTGCGGCGCTCCCTCAGTACTGACCCTCTGACAGTGCAGCACTCCCTCAGTACTGACCCTCTGACAGTGCGGCACTCCCTCAGCACTGACCCTCTGACAGTGTGGCACTCCCTCAGGACTGACCCTCTGACTGTGCAGCACTCCCTCAGCACTGACCCTCTGACAGTGCGACACTCCCTCAGTACTGACCCTCTGACAGTGCGGCACTCCCTCAGTACGGTCCCTCTGACAGTGCGGCACTCCCTCCGTACTGACCCTCTGACAGTGCGACACTCCCTCAGTACTGACCCTCTGACAGTGCAGCACTCCCTCAGTACTGACCCTCTGACAGTGCGGCACTCCCTCAGCACTGACCCTGTGACAGTGCAACACTCTCTCAGTACTGACCCTCTGACAGTGCGGCACTTCCTGAGTACTGACCCTCTGACAGTGCAGCACTCCCTCAGTCCTGACCCTCTGACAGTGCATCACTCTCTCAGTACTGACCCTCTGACAGTGCGGCGCTCCCTCAGTACTGACCCTCTGACAGTGTGGCACTCCCTCAGGACTGACCCTCTGATAGTGCGGCGCTCCCTCAGTACTGACACTCTGACAGTGCGGCTCTCCCTCAGCACTGACCCTCTGACAGTGCAGCACTCCCTCAGTACTGACCCTCTGACAGTGCGGCACTCCCTCAGCACTGACCCTCTGACAGTGCAGCACTCCCTCAGTACTGACCCTCTGACAGTGCAGCTCTCCCTCAGTACTGACCCTCTGACAGTGCGGCACTCCCTCAGTACTGACCCTCTGACCGTGCAGCACTCCCTCAGTACTGACCCTCTGACAGTGCAGCACTCCCTCAGTCCTGACCCTCTGACAGTGCATCACTCTCTCAGTACTGACCCTCTGACAGTGCGGCGCTCCCTCAGTACTGACCCTCTGACAGTGTGGCACTCCCTCAGGACTGACCCTCTGACAGTGCGGCGCTCCCTCAGTACTGACCCTCTGACAGTGCGGCACTCCCTCAGCACTGACCCTCTGACAGTGCAGCACTCCCTCAGTACTGACCCTCTGACAGAGCGGCACTCACTCAGTACTGACCCTCTGACAGAGCGGCACTCCCTCAGCACTGACCCTCTGACAGTGCCTCACTCCCTCAGTACTGACCCTCTGACAGAGCGGCACTCCCTCAGCACTGACCCTCTGACAGTGCGGCACTCCCTCAGTACTGCCCCTCTGACTGTGCAGCACTCCCTCAGTACTGACCCTCTGACAGTGCGACACTCTCTCAGTACTGACCCTCTGACAGTGCGGCACCCCCTCAGTACGGTCCCTCTAACAGTGCGGCACTCCCTCAGTACTGAGCCTCTGACAGTGCGACACTCCCTCAGTACTGACCCTCTGACAGTGCAGCACTCCCTCAGTACTGACCCTCTGACAGTGCGGCACTCCCTCAGCACTGACCCTGTGACAGTGCGACACTCCCTGAGTACTGACCCTCTGACAGTGCGGCACTCCCTGAGTACTGACCCTTTGACAGTGCAGCGCTCCCTCAGTACTGACCCTCTGACAGTGCGGCACTCCCTCAGTACTGACCCTCTGACAGTGCGGTGCTCCCTCAGTACTGACCCTCTGACAGTGCGGCACTCCCTCAGTACTGACCCTCTGACTGTGCGGCACTCCCTCAGTACTGACCCTCTGACAGTGCGACACTCCCTCAGTCCTGACCCACTGACAGTGCGGCACTCCCTCAGTACTGACCCTCTGACAGTGCAGCACTCCCTCAGTACTGACCCTCTGACAGTGCAGCTCTCCCTCAGTACTGACCCTCTGACAGTGCGGCACTCCCTCAGTACTGACCCTCTGACCGTGCAGCACTCTCTCAGTACTGACCCTCTGACAATGCAGCACTCCCTCAGTACTGACCCTCTGACAGTGCATCACTCTCTCAGTACTGACCCTCTGACAGTGCGGCGCTCCCTCAGTACTGTCCCTCTGACAGTGCGGCACTCCCTCAGGACTGACCCTCTGACAGTGAGGCGCTCCCTCAGCACTGACCCTCTAACAGTGCGGCACTCCCTCAACACTGACCCTCTGACCGTGCTGCACTCCCTCAGTACTGACCCTCTGACAGTGCAGCACTCCCTCAGTCCTGACCCACTGACAGTGCATTACTCTCTCAGTACTGACCCTCTGACAGTGCGGCGCTCCCTCAGTACTGACCCTCTGACAGAGTGGCACTCCCTCAGGACTGACCCTCTGACAGTGCGGCGCTCCCTCAGTACTGACCCTCTGACAGTGCAGCACTCCCTCAGTACTGACCCTCTGACAGTGCGGCACTCCCTCAGCACTGACCCTCTGACAGTGTGGCACTCCCTCAGGACTGACCCTCTGACTGTGCAGCACTCCCTCAGCACTGACCCTCTGACAGTGCGACACTCCCTCAGTACTGACCCTCTGACAGTGCGGCACTCCCTCAGTACGGTCCCTCTGACAGTGCGGCACTCCCTCCGTACTGACCCTCTGACAGTGCGACACTCCCTCAGTACTGACCCTCTGACAGTGCAGCACTCCCTCAGTACTGACCCTCTGACAGTGCGGCACTCCCTCAGCACTGACCCTGTGACAGTGCAACACTCTCTCAGTACTGACCCTCTGACAGTGCGGCACTTCCTGAGTACTGACCCTCTGACAGTGCAGCACTCCCTCAGTCCTGACCCTCTGACAGTGCATCACTCTCTCAGTACTGACCCTCTGACAGTGCGGCGCTCCCTCAGTACTGACCCTCTGACAGTGTGGCACTCCCTCAGGACTGACCCTCTGATAGTGCGGCGCTCCCTCAGTACTGACACTCTGACAGTGCGGCTCTCCCTCAGCACTGACCCTCTGACAGTGCAGCACTCCCTCAGTACTGACCCTCTGACAGTGCGGCACTCCCTCAGCACTGACCCTCTGACAGTGCAGCACTCCCTCAGTACTGACCCTCTGACAGTGCAGCTCTCCCTCAGTACTGACCCTCTGACAGTGCGGCACTCCCTCAGTACTGACCCTCTGACCGTGCAGCACTCCCTCAGTACTGACCCTCTGACAGTGCAGCACTCCCTCAGTCCTGACCCTCTGATAGTGCATCACTCTCTCAGTACTGACCCTCTGACAGTGCGGCGCTCCCTCAGTACTGACCCTCTGACAGTGTGGCACTCCCTCAGGACTGACCCTCTGACAGTGCGGCGCTCCCTCAGTACTGACCCTCTGACAGTGCGGCACTCCCTCAGCACTGACCCTCTGACAGTGCAGCACTCCCTCAGTACTGACCCTCTGACAGAGCGGCACTCCCTCAGCACTGACCCTCTGACAGTGCAGCACTCCCTCTGTACTGACCCTCTGACAGAGCGGCACTCCCTCAGCACTGACCCTCTGACAGTGCGACACTCCCTCAGTACTGACCCTCTGACTGTGCAGCACTCCCTGAGCACTGACCCTCTGACAGTGCGACACTCCCTCAGTACTGACCCTCTGACAGTGCGGCACTCCCTCAGTACGGTCCCTCTGACAGTGCGGCATTCCCTCAGTACTGACCCTCTGACAGTGCGACACTCCCTCAGTACTGACCCTCTGACAGTGCAGCACTCCCTCAGTACTGACCCTCTGACAGTGCGGCACTCCCTCAGCACTGACCCTGTGACAGTGCGACACTCTCTCAGTACTGACCCTCTGACAGTGCGGCACTCCCTCAGTACTGACCCTCTGACAGTGCGACACTCCCTCAGTACTGACCCTCTGACAGTGCAGCGCTCCCTGAGTACTGACCCTCTGACAGTGCAGCGCTCCCTCAGTACTGACCCTCTGACAGTGCGGCACTCCCTCAGCACTGACCCTGTGACAGTGCGACACACCCTCAGTACTGACCCTCTGACAGTGCGGCACTCCCTCAGTACTGACCCTCTGACAGTACAGCACTCCCTCAGTACTGACCCTCTGACAGTGCGGCACTCCCTCAGTACTGACCCTCTGACAGTGCAGCACTCCCTCAGTACTGACCCTCTGACAGTGCGGCACTCCCTCAGTACTGACCCTGTGACAGTGCGACACTCCCTCAGTACTGACCCTCTGACAGTGCGGCACTCCCTCAGTACTGACCCTCTGACAGTGCAGCACTCCCTCAGTACTGACCCTCTGACAGTGCAGCACTCCGTCAGTACTGACCCTCTGACAGTGCGGCACTCCCTCAGTACTGACCCTCTGACAGTGCGACACTCCCTCAGTACTGACCCTCTGACAGTGCAGCACTCCCTCAGTACTGACCCTCTGACAGTGCGGCACTCCCTGAGTACTGACCCTCTGACAGTGCAGCTCTCCCTCAGTACTGACCCTCTGACAGTGCGGCACTCCCTCAGTACTGACCCTCTGACAGTGCGACACTCCCTCAGCACTGACCTGTGACAGTGCGACACTCCCTCAGTACTGACCCTCTGACAGTGCGGCACTCCCTGAGTACTGACCCTCTGACAGTGCAGCGCTCCCTCAGTACTGACCCTCTGACAGTGCGGCACTCCCTCAGTACTGACCCTCTGACAGTGCGGCACTCCCTCAGTACTGACCCTCTGACAGTGCGGCACTCCCTCAGTACTGAAACCTCTGACTGTGCGGTACTCCCTCAGTACTGACCCTCTGACAGTGCGGCACTCCCTCAGTCCTGACCCTCTGACAGTACGGCACTCCCTCAGTACTGACCCTCTGACAGTGCAGTTCTCCCTCAGTACTGACCCTCTGACAGTGCGGCACTCCCTCAGTACTGACCCTCTGACCGTGCAGCACTCCCTCAGTACTGACCCTCTGACAGTGCAGCACTCCCTCAGTCCTGACCCTCTGACAGTGCATCACTCTCTCAGTACTGACCCTCTGACAGTGCGGCGCTCCCTCAGTACTGACCCTCTGACAGTGTGGCACTCCCTCAGGACTGACCCTCTCACAGTGCGGCGCTCCCTCAGTACTGACCCTCTGAGAGTGCGGCTCTCCCTCAGCACTGACCCTCTGACAGTGCAGCACTCCCTCAGTACTGACCCTCTGACAGTGCGGCACTCCCTCAGCACTGACCCTCTGACAGTGCAGCACTCCCTCAGTACTGACCCTCTGACAGTGCAGCTCTCCCTCAGTACTGACCCTCTGACAGTGCGGCACTCCCTCAGTACTGACCCTCTGACCGTGCAGTACTCCCTCAGTACTGACCCTCTGACAGTGCAGCACTCCCTCAGTCCTGACCCACTGACAGTGCATCACTCTCTCAGTACTGACCCTCTGACAGTGCGGCGCTCCCTCAGTACTGACCCTCTGACAGTGTGGCACTCCCTCAGGACTGACCCTCTGACAGTGCGGCGCTCCCTCAGTACTGACCCTCTGACAGTGCAGCATTCCCTCAGTACTGACCCTCTGACAGAGCGGCACTCCCTCAGCACTGACCCTCTGACAGTGTGGCACTCCCTCAGGACTGACCCTCTGACTGTGCAGCACTCCCTCAGCACTGACCCTCTGACAGTGCGACACTCCCTCAGTACTGACCATCTGACAGTGCGGCACTCCCTCAGTACGGTCCCTCTGACAGTGCGGCACTCCCTCCGCACTGACCCTCTGACAGTGCGACACTCCCTCAGTACTGACCCTCTGACAGTGCAGCACTCCCTCAGTACTGACCCTCTGACAGTGCGGCACTCCCTCAGCACTGACCCTGTGACAGTGCAACACTCTCTCAGTACTGACCCTCTGACAGTGCGGCACTTCCTCAGTACTGACCCTCTGACAGTGCGGCACTCCCTCAGCACTGACCCTGTGACAGTGCAACACTCTCTCAGCACTGACCCTCTGACAGTGCAGCACTCCCTCAGTACTGACCCTCTGACAGTGCAGCACTCCCTCAGTCCTGACCCTCTGACAGTGCATCACTCTCTCAGTACTGACCCTCTGACAGTGCGGCGCTCCCTCAGTACTGACCCTCTGGCAGTGTGGCACTCCCTCAGGACTGACCCTCTGATAGTGCGGCGCTCCCTCAGTACTGACACTCTGACAGTGCGGCTCTCCCTCAGCACTGACCCTCTGACAGTGCAGCACTCCCTCAGTACTGACCCTCTGACAGTGCGGCACTCCCTCAGCACTGACCCTCTGACAGTGCAGCACTCCCTCAGCACTGACCCTCTGACAGTGCGGCACTCCCTCAGTACTGACCCTCTGACAGTGCAGCTCTCCCTCAGTACTGACCCTCTGACAGTGCGGCACTCCCTCAGTACTGACCCTCTGACAGTGCGGCACTCCCTCAGTACTGACCCTCTGACAGTGCAGCTCTCCCTCAGTACTGACCCTCTGACAGTGCAGCACTCCCTCAGTACTAACCCTCTGACAGTGCAGCACTCCCTCAGTCCTGACCCTCTGACAGTGCATCACTCTCTCAGTACTGACCCTCTGACAGTGCGGCGCTCCCTCAGTACTGACCCTCTGACAGTGTGGCACTCCCTCAGGACTGACCCTCTGACAGTGCGGCGCTCCCTCAGTACTGACCCTCTGACAGTGCGGCTCTCCCTCAGCACTGACCCTCTGACAGTGCAGCACTCCCTCAGTACTGACCCTCTCACAGAGCGGCACTCCCTCAGCACTGACCCTCTGACAGTGCAGCACTCCCTCTGTACTGACCCTCTGACAGAGCGGCACTCCCTCAGCACTGACCCTCTGACAGTGCGACACTCCCTCAGTACTGACCCTCTGACTGTGCAGCACTCCCTGAGCACTGACCCTCTGACAGTGCGACACTCCCTCAGTACTGACCCTCTGACAGTGCGGCACTCCCTCAGTACGGTCCCTCTGACAGTGCGGCACTCCCTCAGTACTGACCCTCTGACAGTGCGACACTCCCTCAGTACTGACCTTCTGACAGTGCGACACTCCCTCAGTACTGACCCTCTGACAGTGCAGCACTCCCTCAGTACTGACCCTCTGACAGTGCGACACTCCCTCAGTACTGACCCTCTGACAGTGCAGCACTCCCTCAGTACTGACCCTCTGACAGTGCGGCACTCCCTCAGCACTGACCCTGTGACAGTGCGACACTCTCTCAGTACTGACCCTCTGACAGTGCGGCACTCCCTGAGTACTGACCCTCTGACAGTGCAGTGCTCCCTCAGTACTGACCCTCTGACAGTGCGGCACTCCCTCAGCACTGACCCTGTGACAGTGCGACACTCCCTCAGCACTGACCCTCTGACAGTGCGGCACTCCCTCAGTACTGCCCCTCTGACTGTGCAGCACTCCCTCAGTACTGACCCTCTGACAGTGCGACACTCTCTCAGTACTGACCCTCTGACAGTGCGGCACCCCCTCAGTACGGTCCCTCTAACAGTGCGGCACTCCCTCAGCACTGAGCCTCTGACAGTGCGACACTCCCTCAGTACTGACCCTCTGACAGTGCAGCACTCCCTCAGTACTGACCCTCTGACAGTGCGGCACTCCCTCAGCACTGACCCTGTGACAGTGCGACACTCCCTGAGTACTGACCTTCTGACAGTGCGGCACTCCCTGAGTACTGACCCTTTGACAGTGCAGCGCTCCCTCAGTACTGACCCTCTGACAGTGCGGCACTCCCTCAGTACTGACCCTCTGACAGTGCGGTGCTCCCTCAGTACTGACCCTCTGACAGTGCGGCACTCCCTCAGTACTGACCCTCTGACTGTGCGGCACTCCCTCAGTACTGACCCTCTGACAGTGCGGCACTCCCTCAGTCCTGACCCTCTGACAGTGCGGCACTCCCTCAGTACTGACCCTCTGACAGTGCAGCACTCCCTCAGTACTGACCCTCTGACAGTGCAGCTCTCCCTCAGTACTGACCCTCTGACAGTGCGGCACTCCCTCAGTACTGACCCTCTGACCGTGCAGCACTCTCTCAGTACTGACCCTCTGACAATGCAGCACTCCCTCAGTACTGACCCTCTGACAGTGCATCACTCTCTCAGTACTGACCCTCTGACAGTGCGGCGCTCCCTCAGTACTGTCCCTCTGACAGTGCGGCACTCCCTCAGGACTGACCCTCTGACAGTGAGGCGCTCCCTCAGCACTGACCCTCTAACAGTGCGGCACTCCCTCAACACTGACCCTCTGACCGTGCTGCACTCCCTCAGTACTGACCCTCTGACAGTGCAGCACTCCCTCAGTCCTGACCCACTGACAGTGCATTACTCTCTCAGTACTGACCCTCTGACAGTGCGGCGCTCCCTCAGTACTGACCCTCTGACAGAGTGGCACTCCCTCAGGACTGACCCTCTGACAGTGCGGCGCTCCCTCAGTACTGACCCTCTGACAGTGCAGCACTCCCTCAGTACTGACCCTCTGACAGTGCGGCACTCCCTCAGCACTGACCCTCTGACAGTGTGGCACTCCCTCAGGACTGACCCTCTGACTGTGCAGCACTCCCTCAGCACTGACCCTCTGACAGTGCGACACTCCCTCAGTACTGACCCTCTGACAGTGCGGCACTCCCTCAGTACGGTCCCTCTGACAGTGCGGCACTCCCTCCGTACTGACCCTCTGACAGTGCGACACTCCCTCAGTACTGACCCTCTGATAGTGCAGCACTCCCTCAGTACTGATCCTCTGACAGTGCGGCACTCCCTCAGCACTGACCCTGTGACAGTGCAACACTCTCTCAGTACTGACCCTCTGACAGTGCGGCACTTCCTGAGTACTGACCCTCTGACAGTGCAGCACTCCCTCAGTCCTGACCCTCTGACAGTGCATCACTCTCTCAGTACTGACCCTCTGACAGTGCGGCGCTCCCTCAGTACTGACCCTCTGACAGTGTGGCACTCCCTCAGGACTGACCCTCTGATAGTGCGGCGCTCCCTCAGTACTGACACTCTGACAGTGCGGCTCTCCCTCAGCACTGACCCTCTGACAGTGCAGCCCTCCCTCAGTACTGACCCTCTGACAGTGCGGCACTCCCTCAGCACTGACCCTCTGACAGTGCAGCACTCCCTCAGTACTGACCCTCTGACAGTGCAGCTCTCCCTCAGTACTGACCCTCTGACAGTGCGGCACTCCCTCAGTACTGACCCTCTGACCGTGCAGCACTCCCTCAGTACTGACCCTCTGACAGTGCAGCACTCCCTCAGTCCTGACCCTCTGACAGTGCATCACTCTCTCAGTACTGACCCTCTGACAGTGCGGCGCTCCCTCAGTACTGACCCTCTGACAGTGTGGCACTCCCTCAGGACTGACCCTCTGACAGTGCGGCGCTCCCTCAGTACTGACCCTCTGACAGTGCGGCACTCCCTCAGCACTGACCCTCTGACAGTGCAGCACTCCCTCAGTACTGACCCTCTGACAGAGCGGCACTCCCTCAGCACTGACCCTCTGACAGTGCAGCACTCCCTCTGTACTGACCCTCTGACAGAGCGGCACTCCCTCAGCACTGACCCTCTGACAGTGCGACACTCCCTCAGTACTGACCCTCTGACTGTGCAGCACTCCCTGAGCACTGACCCTCTGACAGTGCGACACTCCCTCAGTACTGACCCTCTGACAGTGCGGCACTCCCTCAGTACGGTCCCTCTGACAGTGCGGCATTCCCTCAGTACTGACCCTCTGACAGTGCGACACTCCCTCAGTACTGACCCTCTGACAGTGCAGCACTCCCTCAGTACTGACCCTCTGACAGTGCGGCACTCCCTCAGCACTGACCCTGTGACAGTGCGACACTCTCTCAGTACTGACCCTCTGACAGTGCGGCACTCCCTCAGTACTGACCCTCTGACAGTGCGACACTCCCTCAGTACTGACCCTCTGACAGTGCAGCGCTCCCTGAGTACTGACCCTCTGACAGTGCAGCGCTCCCTCAGTACTGACCCTCTGACAGTGCGGCACTCCCTCAGCACTGACCCTGTGACAGTGCGACACACCCTCAGTACTGACCCTCTGACAGTGCGGCACTCCCTCAGTACTGACCCTCTGACAGTACAGCACTCCCTCAGTACTGACCCTCTGACAGTGCGGCACTCCCTCAGTACTGACCCTCTGACAGTGCAGCACTCCCTCAGTACTGACCCTCTGACAGTGCGGCACTCCCTCAGTACTGACCCTGTGACAGTGCGACACTCCCTCAGTACTGACCCTCTGACAGTGCGGCACTCCCTCAGTACTGACCCTCTGACAGTGCAGCACTCCCTCAGTACTGACCCTCTGACAGTGCAGCACTCCGTCAGTACTGACCCTCTGACAGTGCGGCACTCCCTCAGTACTGACCCTCTGACAGTGCGACACTCCCTCAGTACTGACCCTCTGACAGTGCAGCACTCCCTCAGTACTGACCCTCTGACAGTGCGGCACTCCCTGAGTACTGACCCTCTGACAGTGCAGCTCTCCCTCAGTACTGACCCTCTGACAGTGCGGCACTCCCTCAGTACTGACCCTCTGACAGTGCGACACTCCCTCAGCACTGACCTGTGACAGTGCGACACTCCCTCAGTACAGACCCTCTGACAGTGCGGCACTCCCTGAGTACTGACCCTCTGACAGTGCAGCGCTCCCTCAGTACTGACCCTCTGACAGTGCGGCACTCCCTCAGTACTGACCCTCTGACAGTGCGGCACTCCCTCAGTACTGACCCTCTGACAGTGCGGCACTCCCTCAGTACTGAAACCTCTGACTGTGCGGTACTCCCTCAGTACTGACCCTCTGACAGGGCGGCACTCCCTCAGTCCTGACCCTCTGACAGTACGGCACTCCCTCAGTACTGACCCTCTGACAGTGCAGTTCTCCCTCAGTACTGACCCTCTGACCGTGCAGCACTCCCTCAGTACTGACCCTCTGACAGTGCAGCACTCCCTCAGTCCTGACCCTCTGACAGTGCATCACTCTCTCAGTACTGACCCTCTGACAGTGCGGCGCTCCCTCAGTACTGACCCTCTGACAGTGTGGCACTCCCTCAGGACTGACCCTCTCACAGTGCGGCGCTCCCTCAGTACTGACCCTCTGAGAGTGCGGCTCTCCCTCAGCACTGACCCTCTGACAGTGCAGCACTCCCTCAGTGCTGACCCTCTGACAGTGCGGCACTCCCTCAGCACTGACCCTCTGACAGTGCAGCACTCCCTCAGTACTGACCCTCTGACAGTGCAGCTCTCCCTCAGTACTGACCCTCTGACAGTGCGGCACTCCCTCAGTACTGACCCTCTGACCGTGCAGTACTCCCTCAGTACTGACCCTCTGACAGTGCAGCACTCCCTCAGTCCTGACCCACTGACAGTGCATCACTCTCTCAGTACTGACCCTCTGACAGTGCGGCGCTCCCTCAGTACTGACCCTCTGACAGTGTGGCACTCCCTCAGGACTGACCCTCTGACAGTGCGGCGCTCCCTCAGTACTGACCCTCTGACAGTGCAGCATTCCCTCAGTACTGACCCTCTGACAGAGCGGCACTCCCTCAGCACTGACCCTCTGACAGTGTGGCACTCCCTCAGGACTGACCCTCTGACTGTGCAGCACTCCCTCAGCACTGACCCTCTGACAGTGCGACACTCCCTCAGTACTGACCCTCTGACAGTGCGGCACTCCCTCAGTACGGTCCCTCTGACAGTGCGGCACTCCCTCCGCACTGACCCTCTGACAGTGCGACACTCCCTCAGTACTGACCCTCTGACAGTGCAGCACTCCCTCAGTACTGACCCTCTGACAGTGCGGCACTCCCTCAGCACTGACCCTGTGACAGTGCAACACTCTCTCAGTACTGACCCTCTGACAGTGCGGCACTTCCTGAGTACTGACCCTCTGACAGTGCAGCACTCCCTCAGTCCTGACCCTCTGACAGTGCATCACTCTCTCAGTACTGACCCTCTGACAGTGCGGCGCTCCCTCAGTACTGACCCTCTGACAGTGTGGCACTCCCTCAGGACTGACCCTCTGATAGTGCGGCGCTCCCTCAGTACTGACACTCTGACAGTGCGGCTCTCCCTCAGCACTGACCCTCTGACAGTGCAGCACTCCCTCAGTACTGACCCTCTGACAGTGCGGCACTCCCTCAGCACTGACCCTCTGACAGTGCAGCACTCCCTCAGCACTGACCCTCTGACAGTGCGGCACTCCCTCAGTACTGACCCTCTGACAGTGCAGCTCTCCCTCAGTACTGACCCTCTGACAGTGCGGCACTCCCTCAGTACTGACCCTCTGACAGTGCGGCACTCCCTCAGTACTGACCCTCTGACAGTGCAGCTCTCCCTCAGTACTGACCCTCTGACAGTGCAGCACTCCCTCAGTACTAACCCTCTGACAGTGCAGCACTCCCTCAGTCCTGACCCTCTGACAGTGCATCACTCTCTCAGTACTGACCCTCTGACAGTGCGGCGCTCCCTCAGTACTGACCCTCTGACAGTGTGGCACTCCCTCAGGACTGACCCTCTGACAGTGCGGCGCTCCCTCAGTACTGACCCTCTGACAGTGCGGCTCTCCCTCAGCACTGACCCTCTGACAGTGCAGCACTCCCTCAGTACTGACCCTCTGACAGAGCGGCACTCCCTCAGCACTGACCCTCTGACAGTGCAGCACTCCCTCTGTACTGACCCTCTGACAGAGCGGCACTCCCTCAGCACTGACCCTCTGACAGTGCGACACTCCCTCAGTACTGACCCTCTGACTGTGCAGCACTCCCTGAGCACTGACCCTCTGACAGTGCGACACTCCCTCAGTACTGACCCTCTGACAGTGCGGCACTCCCTCAGTACGGTCCCTCTGACAGTGCGGCATTCCCTCAGTACTGACCCTCTGACAGTGCGACACTCCCTCAGTACTGACCCTCTGACAGTGCAGCACTCCCTCAGTACTGACCCTCTGACAGTGCGGCACTCCCTCAGCACTGACCCTGTGACAGTGCGACACTCTCTCAGTACTGACCCTCTGACAGTGCGGCACTCCCTGAGTACTGACCCTCTGACAGTGCAGTGCTCCCTCAGTACTGACCCTCTGACAGTGCGGCACTCCCTCAGCACTGACCCTGTGACAGTGCGACACTCCCTCAGTACTGACCCTCTGACAGTGCAGCACTCCCTCAGTACTGACCCTCTGACAGTGCGGCACTCCCTCAGTACTGACCCTCTGACAGTGCAGCACTCCCTCAGTACTGACCCTCTGACAGTGCAGCACTCCCTCAGTACTGACCCTCTGACAGTGCAGCACTCCCTCAGTACTGACCCTCTGACAGTGCGGCACTCCCTCAGTACTGACCCTGTGACAGTGCGACACTCCCTCAGTACTGACCCTCTGACAGTGCGGCACTCCCTCAGTACTGACCCTCTGACAGTGCAGCACTCCCTCCGTACTGACCCTCTGACAGTGCAGCACTCGCTCAGTACTGACCCTCTGACAGTGCAGCACTCCCTCAGTACTGACCCTCTGACAGTGCGGCACTCCCTCAGCACTGACCCTCTGACAGTGCAGCACTCCCTCAGTACTGACCCTCTGACAGTGCGGCACTCCCTCAGTACTGACCCTCTGACAGTGCAGCACTCCCTCAGTACTGACCCTCTGACAGTGCGGCACTCCCTCAGTACTGACACTCTGACAGTGCGGCACTCCCTCAGTACTGACCCTCTGACAGTGCAGCACTCCCTCAGTACTGACCCTCTGACAGCGCAGCACTCCCTCAGTACTGACCCTCTGACAGTGCGGCACTCCCTCAGTACTGACCCTCTGACAGTGCTGCACTCCCTCAGTACTGACCCTCTGACAGTGCGGCACTCCCTCAGTACTGACCCTCTGACAGTGCAGCACTCCCTCAGTACTGACCCTCTGACAGTGCAGCACTCCCTCAGTACTGACCCTCTGACAGTGCGGCACTCCCTCAGTACTGACCCTCTGACAGTGCGGCGCTCCCTCAGCACTGACCCGCCGACAGTGCGGCGCTCTCTCAGCACTGACCCTCCGACAGTGCGGCGCTCCCTCTGTACTGTCCCTCCGACAGTGCGGCGCTCCCTCAGTACTGACCCTCTGACAGTGCGGCACTCCCTCAGTACTGAGCCTCTGACAGTGCGGCA
This sequence comes from Scyliorhinus torazame, assembly GCF_047496885.1. NCBI lineage: Eukaryota > Metazoa > Chordata > Chondrichthyes > Carcharhiniformes > Scyliorhinidae > Scyliorhinus > Scyliorhinus torazame. Next base: position 41,770 of record NW_027308862.1, read on the forward strand.
CTCCCTCAGCAGTGACCCTGTGACAGTGCGGCACTCCCTCAGTACTGACCCTCTGACAGTGCAGCACTCCCTCAGTACTGACCCTCTGACAGTGCGGCCCTCCCTCAGTACTGACCCTCTGACAGTGCAGCACTCCCTCAGTACTGACCCTCTGACAGTGCAGCACTCCCTCAGTACTGACCCTCTGACAGTGCGTCACTCCCTCAGTCCTGACCCTCTGACAGGGCAGCACTCCCTCAGTACTGACCCTCTGACAGTGCGGCACTCCCTCAGTACTGACCCTCTGACAGTGTGGCACTCCCTCAGGACTGACCCTCTGACAGTGCGGCGCTCCCTCAGTACTGACCCTCTGACAGTGCAGCATTCCCTCAGTACTGACCCTCTGACAGAGCGGCACTCCCTCAGCACTGACCCTCTGACAGTGTGGCACTCCCTCAGGACTGACCCTCTGACTGTGCAGCACTCCCTCAGCACTGACCCTCTGACAGTGCGACACTCCCTCAGTACTGACCCTCTGACAGTGCGGCACTCCCTCAGTACGGTCCCTCTGACAGTGCGGCACTCCCTCCGCACTGACCCTCTGACAGTGCGACACTCCCTCAGTACTGACCCTCTGACAGTGCAGCACTCCCTCAGTACTGACCCTCTGACAGTGCGGCACTCCCTCAGCACTGACCCTGTGACAGTGCAACACTCTCTCAGTACTGACCCTCTGACAGTGCGGCACTTCCTGAGTACTGACCCTCTGACAGTGCAGCACTCCCTCAGTCCTGACCCTCTGACAGTGCATCACTCTCTCAGTACTGACCCTCTGACAGTGCGGCGCTCCCTCAGTACTGACCCTCTGACAGTGTGGCACTCCCTCAGGACTGACCCTCTGATAGTGCGGCGCTCCCTCAGTACTGACACTCTGACAGTGCGGCTCTCCCTCAGCACTGACCCTCTGACAGTGCAGCACTCCCTCAGTACTGACCCTCTGACAGTGCGGCACTCCCTCAGCACTGACCCTCTGACAGTGCAGCACTCCCTCAGCACTGACCCTCTGACAGTGCGGCACTCCCTCAGTACTGACCCTCTGACAGTGCAGCTCTCCCTCAGTACTGACCCTCTGACAGTGCGGCACTCCCTCAGTACTGACCCTCTGACAGTGCGACACTCCCTCAGTACTGACCCTCTGACAGTGCGGCACTCCCTCAGTACGGTCCCTCTGACAGTGCGGCATTCCCTCAGTACTGACCCTCTGACAGTGCGACACTCCCTCAGTACTGACCCTCTGACAGTGCAGCACTCCCTCAGTACTGACCCTCTGACAGTGCGGCACTCCCTCAGCACTGACCCTGTGACAGTGCGACACTCTCTCAGTACTGACCCTCTGACAGTGCGGCACTCCCTCAGTACTGACCCTCTGACAGTGCGACACTCCCTCAGTACTGACCCTCTGACAGTGCAGCGCTCCCTGAGTACTGACCCTCTGACAGTGCAGCGCTCCCTCAGTACTGACCCTCTGACAGTGCGGCACTCCCTCAGCACTGACCCTGTGACAGTGCGACACACCCTCAGTACTGACCCTCTGACAGTGCGGCACTCCCTCAGTACTGACCCTCTGACAGTACAGCACTCCCTCAGTACTGACCCTCTGACAGTGCGGCACTCCCTCAGTACTGACCCTCTGACAGTGCAGCACTCCCTCAGTACTGACCCTCTGACAGTGCGGCACTCCCTCAGTACTGACCCTGTGACAGTGCGACACTCCCTCAGTACTGACCCTCTGACAGTGCGGCACTCCCTCAGTACTGACCCTCTGACAGTGCAGCACTCCCTCAGTACTGACCCTCTGACAGTGCAGCACTCCGTCAGTACTGACCCTCTGACAGTGCGGCACTCCCTCAGTACTGACCCTCTGACAGTGCGACACTCCCTCAGTACTGACCCTCTGACAGTGCAGCACTCCCTCAGTACTGACCCTCTGACAGTGCGGCACTCCCTGAGTACTGACCCTCTGACAGTGCAGCTCTCCCTCAGTACTGACCCTCTGACAGTGCGGCACTCCCTCAGTACTGACCCTCTGACAGTGCGACACTCCCTCAGCACTGACCTGTGACAGTGCGACACTCCCTCAGTACAGACCCTCTGACAGTGCGGCACTCCCTGAGTACTGACCCTCTGACAGTGCAGCGCTCCCTCAGTACTGACCCTCTGACAGTGCGGCACTCCCTCAGTACTGACCCTCTGACAGTGCGGCACTCCCTCAGTACTGACCCTCTGACAGTGCGGCACTCCCTCAGTACTGAAACCTCTGACTGTGCGGTACTCCCTCAGTACTGACCCTCTGACAGGGCGGCACTCCCTCAGTCCTGACCCTCTGACAGTACGGCACTCCCTCAGTACTGACCCTCTGACAGTGCAGTTCTCCCTCAGTACTGACCCTCTGACAGTGCGGCACTCCCTCAGTACTGACCCTCTGACCGTGCAGCACTCCCTCAGTACTGACCCTCTGACAGTGCAGCACTCCCTCAGTCCTGACCCTCTGACAGTGCATCACTCTCTCAGTACTGACCCTCTGACAGTGCGGCGCTCCCTCAGTACTGACCCTCTGACAGTGTGGCACTCCCTCAGGACTGACCCTCTCACAGTGCGGCGCTCCCTCAGTACTGACCCTCTGAGAGTGCGGCTCTCCCTCAGCACTGACCCTCTGACAGTGCAGCACTCCCTCAGTGCTGACCCTCTGACAGTGCGGCACTCCCTCAGCACTGACCCTCTGACAGTGCAGCACTCCCTCAGTACTGACCCTCTGACAGTGCAGCTCTCCCTCAGTACTGACCCTCTGACAGTGCGGCACTCCCTCAGTACTGACCCTCTGACCGTGCAGTACTCCCTCAGTACTGACCCTCTGACAGTGCAGCACTCCCTCAGTCCTGACCCACTGACAGTGCATCACTCTCTCAGTACTGACCCTCTGACAGTGCGGCGCTCCCTCAGTACTGACCCTCTGACAGTGTGGCACTCCCTCAGGACTGACCCTCTGACAGTGCGGCGCTCCCTCAGTACTGACCCTCTGACAGTGCAGCATTCCCTCAGTACTGACCCTCTGACAGAGCGGCACTCCCTCAGCACTGACCCTCTGACAGTGTGGCACTCCCTCAGGACTGACCCTCTGACTGTGCAGCACTCCCTCAGCACTGACCCTCTGACAGTGCGACACTCCCTCAGTACTGACCCTCTGACAGTGCGGCACTCCCTCAGTACGGTCCCTCTGACAGTGCGGCACTCCCTCCGCACTGACCCTCTGACAGTGCGACACTCCCTCAGTACTGACCCTCTGACAGTGCAGCACTCCCTCAGTACTGACCCTCTGACAGTGCGGCACTCCCTCAGCACTGACCCTGTGACAGTGCAACACTCTCTCAGTACTGACCCTCTGACAGTGCGGCACTTCCTGAGTACTGACCCTCTGACAGTGCAGCACTCCCTCAGTCCTGACCCTCTGACAGTGCATCACTCTCTCAGTACTGACCCTCTGACAGTGCGGCGCTCCCTCAGTACTGACCCTCTGACAGTGTGGCACTCCCTCAGGACTGACCCTCTGATAGTGCGGCGCTCCCTCAGTACTGACACTCTGACAGTGCGGCTCTCCCTCAGCACTGACCCTCTGACAGTGCAGCACTCCCTCAGTACTGACCCTCTGACAGTGCGGCACTCCCTCAGCACTGACCCTCTGACAGTGCAGCACTCCCTCAGCACTGACCCTCTGACAGTGCGGCACTCCCTCAGTACTGACCCTCTGACAGTGCAGCTCTCCCTCAGTACTGACCCTCTGACAGTGCGGCACTCCCTCAGTACTGACCCTCTGACAGTGCGGCACTCCCTCAGTACTGACCCTCTGACAGTGCAGCTCTCCCTCAGTACTGACCCTCTGACAGTGCAGCACTCCCTCAGTACTAACCCTCTGACAGTGCAGCACTCCCTCAGTCCTGACCCTCTGACAGTGCATCACTCTCTCAGTACTGACCCTCTGACAGTGCGGCGCTCCCTCAGTACTGACCCTCTGACAGTGTGGCACTCCCTCAGGACTGACCCTCTGACAGTGCGGCGCTCCCTCAGTACTGACCCTCTGACAGTGCGGCTCTCCCTCAGCACTGACCCTCTGACAGTGCAGCACTCCCTCAGTACTGACCCTCTGACAGAGCGGCACTCCCTCAGCACTGACCCTCTGACAGTGCAGCACTCCCTCTGTACTGACCCTCTGACAGAGCGGCACTCCCTCAGCACTGACCCTCTGACAGTGCGACACTCCCTCAGTACTGACCCTCTGACTGTGCAGCACTCCCTGAGCACTGACCCTCTGACAGTGCGACACTCCCTCAGTACTGACCCTCTGACAGTGCGGCACTCCCTCAGTACGGTCCCTCTGACAGTGCGGCATTCCCTCAGTACTGACCCTCTGACAGTGCGACACTCCCTCAGTACTGACCCTCTGACAGTGCAGCACTCCCTCAGTACTGACCCTCTGACAGTGCGGCACTCCCTCAGCACTGACCCTGTGACAGTGCGACACTCTCTCAGTACTGACCCTCTGACAGTGCGGCACTCCCTGAGTACTGACCCTCTGACAGTGCAGTGCTCCCTCAGTACTGACCCTCTGACAGTGCGGCACTCCCTCAGCACTGACCCTGTGACAGTGCGACACTCCCTCAGTACTGACCCTCTGACAGTGCAGCACTCCCTCAGTACTGACCCTCTGACAGTGCGGCACTCCCTCAGTACTGACCCTCTGACAGTGCAGCACTCCCTCAGTACTGACCCTCTGACAGTGCAGCACTCCCTCAGTACTGACCCTCTGACAGTGCAGCACTCCCTCAGTACTGACCCTCTGACAGTGCGGCACTCCCTCAGTACTGACCCTGTGACAGTGCGACACTCCCTCAGTACTGACCCTCTGACAGTGCGGCACTCCCTCAGTACTGACCCTCTGACAGTGCAGCACTCCCTCCGTACTGACCCTCTGACAGTGCAGCACTCGCTCAGTACTGACCCTCTGACAGTGCAGCACTCCCTCAGTACTGACCCTCTGACAGTGCGGCACTCCCTCAGCACTGACCCTCTGACAGTGCAGCACTCCCTCAGTACTGACCCTCTGACAGTGCGGCACTCCCTCAGTACTGACCCTCTGACAGTGCAGCACTCCCTCAGTACTGACCCTCTGACAGTGCGGCACTCCCTCAGTACTGACACTCTGACAGTGCGGCACTCCCTCAGTACTGACCCTCTGACAGTGCAGCACTCCCTCAGTACTGACCCTCTGACAGCGCAGCACTCCCTCAGTACTGACCCTCTGACAGTGCGGCACTCCCTCAGTACTGACCCTCTGACAGTGCTGCACTCCCTCAGTACTGACCCTCTGACAGTGCGGCACTCCCTCAGTACTGACCCTCTGACAGTGCAGCACTCCCTCAGTACTGACCCTCTGACAGTGCAGCACTCCCTCAGTACTGACCCTCTGACAGTGCGGCACTCCCTCAGTACTGACCCTCTGACAGTGCGGCGCTCCCTCAGCACTGACCCGCCGACAGTGCGGCGCTCTCTCAGCACTGACCCTCCGACAGTGCGGCGCTCCCTCTGTACTGTCCCTCCGACAGTGCGGCGCTCCCTCAGTACTGACCCTCTGACAGTGCGGCACTCCCTCAGTACTGAGCCTCTGACAGTGCGGCACTCCCTCAGCAGTGACCCTGTGACAGTGCGGCACTCCCTCAGTACTGACCCTCTGACAGTGCAGCACTCCCTCAGTACTGACCCTCTGACAGTGCGGCCCTCCCTCAGTACTGACCCTCTGACAGTGCAGCACTCCCTCAGTACTGACCCTCTGACAGTGCAGCACTCCCTCAGTACTGACCCTCTGACAGTGCGTCACTCCCTCAGTCCTGACCCTCTGACAGGGCAGCACTCCCTCAGTACTGACCCTCTGACAGTGCGGCACTCCCTCAGTACTGACCCTCTGACAGTGTGGCACTCCCTCAGGACTGACCCTCTGACAGTGCGGCGCTCCCTCAGTACTGACCCTCTGACAGTGCAGCATTCCCTCAGTACTGACCCTCTGACAGAGCGGCACTCCCTCAGCACTGACCCTCTGACAGTGTGGCACTCCCTCAGGACTGACCCTCTGACTGTGCAGCACTCCCTCAGCACTGACCCTCTGACAGTGCGACACTCCCTCAGTACTGACCCTCTGACAGTGCGGCACTCCCTCAGTACGGTCCCTCTGACAGTGCGGCACTCCCTCCGCACTGACCCTCTGACAGTGCGACACTCCCTCAGTACTGACCCTCTGACAGTGCAGCACTCCCTCAGTACTGACCCTCTGACAGTGCGGCACTCCCTCAGCACTGACCCTGTGACAGTGCAACACTCTCTCAGTACTGACCCTCTGACAGTGCGGCACTTCCTGAGTACTGACCCTCTGACAGTGCAGCACTCCCTCAGTCCTGACCCTCTGACAGTGCATCACTCTCTCAGTACTGACCCTCTGACAGTGCGGCGCTCCCTCAGTACTGACCCTCTGACAGTGTGGCACTCCCTCAGGACTGACCCTCTGATAGTGCGGCGCTCCCTCAGTACTGACACTCTGACAGTGCGGCTCTCCCTCAGCACTGACCCTCTGACAGTGCAGCACTCCCTCAGTACTGACCCTCTGACAGTGCGGCACTCCCTCAGCACTGACCCTCTGACAGTGCAGCACTCCCTCAGCACTGACCCTCTGACAGTGCGGCACTCCCTCAGTACTGACCCTCTGACAGTGCAGCTCTCCCTCAGTACTGACCCTCTGACAGTGCGGCACTCCCTCAGTACTGACCCTCTGACAGTGCGGCACTCCCTCAGTACTGACCCTCTGACAGTGCAGCTCTCCCTCAGTACTGACCCTCTGACAGTGCAGCACTCCCTCAGTACTAACCCTCTGACAGTGCAGCACTCCCTCAGTCCTGACCCTCTGACAGTGCATCACTCTCTCAGTACTGACCCTCTGACAGTGCGGCGCTCCCTCAGTACTGACCCTCTGACAGTGTGGCACTCCCTCAGGACTGACCCTCTGACAGTGCGGCGCTCCCTCAGTACTGACCCTCTGACAGTGCGGCTCTCCCTCAGCACTGACCCTCTGACAGTGCAGCACTCCCTCAGTACTGACCCTCTGACAGAGCGGCACTCCCTCAGCACTGACCCTCTGACAGTGCAGCACTCCCTCTGTACTGACCCTCTGACAGAGCGGCACTCCCTCAGCACTGACCCTCTGACAGTGCGACACTCCCTCAGTACTGACCCTCTGACTGTGCAGCACTCCCTGAGCACTGACCCTCTGACAGTGCGACACTCCCTCAGTACTGACCCTCTGACAGTGCGGCACTCCCTCAGTACGGTCCCTCTGACAGTGCGGCATTCCCTCAGTACTGACCCTCTGACAGTGCGACACTCCCTCAGTACTGACCCTCTGACAGTGCAGCACTCCCTCAGTACTGACCCTCTGACAGTGCGGCACTCCCTCAGCACTGACCCTGTGACAGTGCGACACTCTCTCAGTACTGACCCTCTGACAGTGCGGCACTCCCTGAGTACTGACCCTCTGACAGTGCAGTGCTCCCTCAGTACTGACCCTCTGACAGTGCGGCACTCCCTCAGCACTGACCCTGTGACAGTGCGACACTCCCTCAGTACTGACCCTCTGACAGTGCAGCACTCCCTCAGTACTGACCCTCTGACAGTGCGGCACTCCCTCAGTACTGACCCTCTGACAGTGCAGCACTCCCTCAGTACTGACCCTCTGACAGTGCAGCACTCCCTCAGTACTGACCCTCTGACAGTGCAGCACTCCCTCAGTACTGACCCTCTGACAGTGCGGCACTCCCTCAGTACTGACCCTGTGACAGTGCGACACTCCCTCAGTACTGACCCTCTGACAGTGCGGCACTCCCTCAGTACTGACCCTCTGACAGTGCAGCACTCCCTCCGTACTGACCCTCTGACAGTGCAGCACTCCCTCAGTACTGACCCTCTGACAGTGCAGCACTCCCTCAGTACTGACCCTCTGACAGTGCGGCACTCCCTCAGCACTGACCCTCTGACAGTGCAGCACTCCCTCAGTACTGACCCTCTGACAGTGCGGCACTCCCTCAGTACTGACCCTCTGACAGTGCAGCACTCCCTCAGTACTGACCCTCTGACAGTGCGGCACTCCCTCAGTACTGACACTCTGACAGTGCGGCACTCCCTCAGTACTGACCCTCTGACAGTGCAGCACTCCCTCAGTACTGACCCTCTGACAGCGCAGCACTCCCTCAGTACTGACCCTCTGACAGTGCGGCACTCCCTCAGTACTGACCCTCTGACAGTGCTGCACTCCCTCAGTACTGACCCTCTGACAGTGCGGCACTCCCTCAGTACTGACCCTCTGACAGTGCAGCACTCCCTCAGTACTGACCCTCTGACAGTGCAGCACTCCCTCAGTACTGACCCTCTGACAGTGCGGCACTCCCTCAGTACTGACCCTCTGACAGTGCGGCGCTCCCTCAGCACTGACCCGCCGACAGTGCGGCGCTCTCTCAGCACTGACCCTCCGACAGTGCGGCGCTCCCTCTGTACTGTCCCTCCGACAGTGCGGCGCTCCCTCAGTACTGACCCTCTGACAGTGCGGCACTCCCTCAGTACTGAGCCTCTGACAGTGCGGCACTCCCTCAGCAGTGACCCTGTGACAGTGCGGCACTCCCTCAGTACTGACCCTCTGACAGTGCAGCACTCCCTCAGTACTGACCCTCTGACAGTGCGGCCCTCCCTCAGTACTGACCCTCTGACAGTGCAGCACTCCCTCAGTACTGACCCTCTGACAGTGCAGCACTCCCTCAGTACTGACCCTCTGACAGTGCGTCACTCCCTCAGTCCTGACCCTCTGACAGGGCAGCACTCCCTCAGTACTGACCCTCTGACAGTGCGGCACTCCCTCAGTACTGACCCTCTGACAGTGCGGCATTCCCTCAGTACTGACCCTCTGACAGTGCGGCACTCCCTCAGTACTGACCCTCTGACAGTGCGGCATTCCCTCAGTACTGACCCTCTGACAGTGCAGCACTCCCTCAGTACTGACCCTCTGACAGTGCAGCACTCGCTCAGTACTGACCCTCTGACAGTGCAGCACTCCCTCAGTACTGACCCTCTGACAGTGCAGCACTCCCTCAGCACTGACCCTCTGACAGTGCGGCACTCCCTCAGTACTGACCCTCTGACAGTGCAGCACTCGCTCAGTACTGACCCTCTGACAGTGCAGCACTCCCTCAGTACTGACCCTCTGACAGTGCGGCACTCCCTCAGTACTGACCCTCTGACAGTGCGGCATTCCCTCAGTACTGACCCTCTGACAGTGCGGCACTCCCTCAGTACTGACCCTCTGACAGTGCGGCATTCCCTCAGTACTGACCCTCTGACAGTGCAGCACTCCCTCAGTACTGACCCTCTGACAGTGCAGCACTCGCTCAGTACTGACCCTCTGACAGTGCAGCACTCCCTCAGTACTGACCCTCTGACAGTGCAGCACTCCCTCAGCACTGACCCTCTGACAGTGCGGCACTCCCTCAGTACTGACCCTCTGACAGTGCAGCACTCCCTCAGTACTGACCCTCTGACAGTGCAGCACTCCCTCAGTACTGACCCTCTGACAGTGCAGCACTGCCGCAGTGACGCAGCTCTGAGCTGGCCGGCTGACCTGACTTGCTCACAGCATGTGTCTCTCTCTCCTTTGCCCCTAGATCGACGTCGCCTGTGGTCATGGCCGAAGCGGCTGACAGTGGTGCCGCGCCGGGACCCACCCTTGACCCCATCGCCACCATCCAACTGCACCAGCTGCAGAAGCCTTTTCACAAATTCCAGAAAGGAGAGCCAAAGGCATTGGGGGTAAGGTGGTCATTCTGGGGCTGGCGATGCGTGACGGCAGGGCCTGTGGGAGTGGCGGGGACGGAAGCCTCCGCGGACAACAGGCGGGAGGAGGGAACACTTTACAGTTCGAGGCTGTGCGAGGCCCAATGACACCCCGGGACCGTTCCCCTCGGAGCGCCGGAGGTTGAGGGGGAGATTGAATCGAGGCGTCCGGAATCAGGATTGGTTTTTCCTGGAGGGGATGAGGAGACGGTGCCTCCGGTGGCAGGAGGAGGGTTCGGTAACCGGGGCGGGGGGGGGGGGTTGACACGGATTGGGGGCGAGAACCAGAGGAAGGGGGTGCAGATGAGGAGAAATTTCTTTTTTTGACACGGCGGGTTGTCGTTGATCTGGAACCCGTTGTCCGAGAGGGAAGCTCATCGAACAGGAACGCCCAAAATGGCGGACTGGGTCAGCAACTGAAGGGGGAAAGCACGAGAGGGGTGCAGGGGACGGGGAGGATGAGGAGTGGGATTGATTGCACAGATTTACTGTCTCACAGTATAAACCGTTCGATTCGGCAGGTTACGATGATCATGCTCGGAATCATCCTCTGCTCCTTCGGTTTTCCGCTCCACTTGTCGAAACCGTCAGAGGTGACGTTTATGGGAGTACCCTGGTGGATGGCAGTGCTGGTGAGTAGGCCCCAGGTTTGGTCATCCGACGTTCTGATCTGCCGTCACCGGCTCGGCCCGAGCCAGCTCGATGGTCTTCACCCCGAGCAAGTGGGTGGGGATTACACAGGAACAGGAGGAGGCCCCATTCAGCCCCTTCTCCAGCCCGTTACACAGGAACAGGAGGAGGCCCCATTCAGCCCCTTCTCCAGCCCGTTACACAGGAACAGGAGGAGGCCCCATTCAGCCCCTTCTCCAGCCTGTCACACAGGGACAGGAGGCCCCATTCAGTCCCTTCTCCAGCCCGTTACACAGGAACAGGAGGAGGCCCCATTCAGCCCCTTCTCCAGCCTGTCACACAGGGACAGGAGGCCCCATTCAGTCCCTTCTCCAGCCCGTTACACAGGAACAGGAGGAGGCCCCATTCAGCCCCTTCTCCAGCCCGTTACACAGGAACAGGAGGAGGCCCCATTCAGCCCCTTCTCCAGCCTGTTACACAGGAACAGGAGGAGGCCCCATTCAGCCCCTTCTCCAGCCTGTGACACAGTAACAGGAGGAGGCCCCATTCAGCCCCTTCTCCAGCATGTTACACAGGAACAGGTGGAGGCCCCATTCAGCCCCTTCTCCAGCCTGTTACACAGGAACAGGAGGAGGCCCCATTCAGCCCCTTCTCCAGCCTGTTACACAGGAACAGGAGGAGGCCCCATTCAGCCCCTTCTCCAGCCCGTTACACAGGAACAGGAGGAGGCCCCATTCAGCCCATTCTCCAGCCTGTTACACAGGAACAGGAGGAGGCCCCATTCAGTCCCTTCTCCAGCCTGTTACACAGGAACAGGAGGAGGCCCCATTCAGCCCCTTCTCCAGCCTGATACACAGGAACCGGAGGAGGCCCCATTCAGCCCCTTCTCCAGCCTGTGACACAGGAACAGGAGGAGGCCCCATTCAGCCCCTTCTCCAGCCGGTTACACAGGAACAGGAGGAGGCCCCATTCAGCCCCTTCTCATGCCTGTCACACAGGGACAGGAGGCCCCATTCAGCCCCTTCTCCAGCCCCTTACACAGGAACAGGAGGCCCCATTCAGCCCCTTCTCCAGTCTGTTACACAGGAACAGGAGGCCCCATTCAGCCCCTTCCCCAGCCTGTGACACAGGAACAGGAGGAGGCCCCATTCAGCCCCTTCTCCAGCCCGTTACACAGGAAAAGGAGGAGGCCGCATTCAGCCCCTTCTCCAGCCTGTTACACAGGAACAGGAGGAGGCCCCATTCAGCCCCTTCTCCAGCCTGTTGCACAGGAACAGGAGGAGGCCCCATTCAGCCCCTTCTCCAGCCCGTTACACAGGAACAGGAGGAGGCCCCATTCAGCCCCTTCTCCAGCCTGTTACACAGGAACAGGAGGAGGCCCCATTCAGCCCCTTCTCCAGCCTGTTACACAGGAGCAGGAGGGGGCCCCATTCAGCCCCTTCTCCAGCCCGTTACACAGGAGCATGTATGGACCAGTTGAGGGAGAAGATGTCTTTGCAGCTCCTTCATGGGTTTGTTCCGCAACAACATAAACATTGGTTTTCCAAATTTCCGCTCCTGGACAAGATCCAGAAACCTCCCTGTCTCTGTAACCTCCTCCAGTCACCACAACCCTCCCTATCTCTGTGACCCCCAGCCCCTAGAACCCTCCCTATCTCTGTAACCTCCCCCAGCCCCTACAACCCTCCCTATCTCTGTAACCTCCTCCAGTCACTACAACCCTCCCTATCTCTGTAACCTCCTCCAGCCCCTACAACCCTCCCTATCTCTGTAACCTCCTCCAGCCCCTACAACCCTCCCTATCTCTGTCACCTCCTCCAGCCCCTACAACCCTCCCTATCTCTGTAACCTCCTCCAGCCCCTACAGCCCTCCCTATATCTGAAACCTCCTCCAGGCCCTACAACCCTCCTTATCTCTGTAACCTCGTCCAGGCCCTACAACCCTCCCTATATCTGTCACCTCCTCCAGCCCCTACAACCCTCCCTATATCTGTCACCTGCTTCAGCCCCTACAACCCTCCCTATATCTGTAACCTCCTCCAGTCCCTACAACCCTCCCTATATCTGTAACCTCCTCCAGCCCCTATAATGCTCCCTATCTCTGTAACCTTCACCAGACCCTACAACCCTCCCTATCTTTGTAACCTCCAGCCCCTACAACCCTCCCTATCTCTGTAATCTCCTCCAGCCCCTCCAACCCTCCCTATCTCTGTAACCTCCTCCAGCCCCTTCAACCCTCCCTATCTCTGTGACCCCCAGCCCCTAGAACCCTCCCTATCTCTGTAACCTCCTCCAGCCCCTCCAACCCTCCCTATCTCTGTAACCTCCTCCAGCCCCTCCAACCCTCCCTATCTCTGTAACCTCCTCCAGCCCCAACAACCCTCCCTATCTCTGTAACCTCCTCCAGCCCCGACAACCCTCCCTATCTCTGTAACCTCCTCCAGCCCCTACAACCCTCCCTATATCTGTCACCTCCTCCAGCCCCTACAACCCTCCCTATATCTGTAACCTCCTCCAGCCCCTACAGCCCTCCCTATATCTGAAACCTCCTCCAGGCCCTACAACCCTCCTTATCTCTGTAACCTCGTCCAGGCCCTACAACCCTCCCTATATCTGTCACCTCCTCCAGCCCCTACAACCCTCCCTATATCTGTCACCTGCTTCAGCCCCTACAACCCTCCCTATATCTGTAACCTCCTCCAGTCCCTACAACCCTCCCTATATCTGTAACCTCCTCCAGCCCCTATAATGCTCCCTATCTCTGTAACCTTCACCAGACCCTACAACCCTCCCTATCTTTGTAACCTCCAGCCCCTACAACCCTCCCTATCTCTGTAATCTCCTCCAGCCCCTCCAACCCTCCCTATCTCTGTAACCTCCTCCAGCCCCTTCAACCCTCCCTATCTCTGTGACCCCCAGCCCCTAGAACCCTCCCTATCTCTGTAACCTCCTCCAGCCCCTCCAACCCTCCCCATCTCTGTAACCTCCTCCAGCCCCTCCAACCCTCCCTATCTCTGTAACCTCCTCCAGCCCCAACAACCCTCCCTATCTCTGTAACCTCCTCCAGCCCCGACAACCCTCCCTATCTCTGGAACCTCCTACGACCCTCCGAGATCTCGGAGCTCCTCCAGTCCCGGCCTGTTGAGCCTCCATCGATTTGAATCTCTCCACCATTGGCGGCCGTGCCTCTGGCTGCCTGGGCCCCGAACTCTGGAATAGCTCCTTGAACCTCTCCACCTCTCTCTGTCTCTCCCCTCCTTTTAGACATTAAGATGCCCCCTGCACCACCAACGCTGTAATCGAGCATTTAGTCAGAGATCTGAATGTCGTCCCAGGTGGCTGTGATTTTCCACAGCGATTGTGCTGACAGATCGGATGCTGACTCCTCACTTAACCATTTGCTTATTTTCTCTCTTGCAGTTGATAATCTCAGGATCTCTCGCCGTCGAATGTAACCGACAGCCCAACAAGCCCCGAGTGAGTAATCTTGCGAATACTGCCGTTCATACAATCGGGTAGAACTGCGCCCGTAAGGACACGTTCGCGTTATGAGGCTTATCGGGCAGGAGGTGGGGCAAATAAATCGAAACGATGCCGACTTCATTTGTCGTCATATTCTTCCTGGGAGTCACTGTGCACAGTTCCTGTCTCCGTATCACACTGGGAGTCACTGTGCACAGTTCCTGTCTCTGTATCACACTGGGAGTCACTGTGCACAGTTCCTGTCTCCGTATCACACTGGGAGTCACTGTGCACAGTTCCTGTCTCTGTATCACACTGGGAGTCACTGTGCACAGTTCCTGTCTCTGTATCACACTGGCAGTCACTGTGCACAGTTCCTGTCTCCGTATCACACTGGGAGTCACTGTGCACAGTTCCGGTCTCTGTATCACACTGGGAGTCACTGTGCACAATTCCGGTCTCTGTATCACACTGGGAGTCACTGTGCACAGTTCCGGTCTCTGTATCACACTGGGAGTTACGGTGCACAGTTCCTGTCTCTGTATCACACTGGGAGTCACTGTGCACAGTTCCTGTCTCCGTATCGCACTGGGAGTCACTGTGCACAGTTCCTGTCTCTGTATCACACTGGGAGTCACTGTGCACAGTTCCGGTCTCTGTATCACACTTGGAGTCACTGTGCACAGTTCCGGTCTCTGTATCACACTGGGAGACACTGTGCACAGTTCCTGTCTCCGTATCGCACTGGGAGTCACTGTGCACAGTCCCTGTCTCCGTATCACACTGGGAGTCACTGTGCACAGTTCCTGTCTCTGTATCGCGCTGGGAGTCACTGAGCACAGTTCCTGTCTCCGTATCGCACTGGGAGTCACTGTGCACAGTTCCTGTCTCTGTATCACACTGGGAGTCACTGTGCACAGTTCCTGTCTCTGTATCACACTGGGAGTCACTATGCACAGTTCCTGTCTCTGTATCACACTGGGAATCACTATGCACAGTTCCGGCCTCTGTATCACGCTGGGAGTCACTGTGCACAGTTCCGGTCTCTGTATCACACTGGGAGTCACTGTGCACAGTTCCGGTCTCTGTATCACACTGGGAGTCACTGTGCACAGTTCCGGTTTCTGTATCACACTGGGAGTCACTGTACACAGTTCCGGTCTCTGCATCACACTGGGAGTCACTGTGCACAGTTCCTGTCTCAGTATCACACTGGGAATCACTGTGCACAGTTCCTGTCTCTGTATCACACTGCAAGGCACTGTGCACAGTTCCTGTCTCTGTATCACATTGGGAGTCACTGTGCACAGTTCCTGTCTCCGTATCACACTGGGAGTCACTGTACACAGTTCCTGTCTCTGTATCATACTGGGAGTCACTGTGCACAGTTCCGGTTTCTGTATCACACTGGGTATCACTGTGCACAGTTCCGGTCTCCGTATCACACTGGGAGTCACTGTGCACAGTTCCGGTCTCTGTATCACACTGGGAGTCACTGTGCACAGTTCCTGTCTCTGTATCACACTGGGAGTCACTGTGCACAGTTCCGGTCTCTGTATCACATTGGGAGTCACTGTGCACAGTTCCTGTCTCCGTATCACACTGGGAGTTACTGTGCACAGTTCCGGTATCTGTATCACACTGGGAGTCACGAGTCACTGTGCACAGTTCCTGTCTCCGTATCACACTGGGAGTCACTGTACACAGTTCCTGTCTCTGTATCACACTGGGAGTCACTGTGCACAGTTCCGGTTTCTGTATCACACTGGGAATCACTGTGCACAGTTCCGGTCTCCGTATCACACTGGGAGTCACTGTGCACAGTTCCTGTCTCTGTATCACACTGGGAGTTACTGTGCACAGTTCCGGTTTCTGTATCACACTGGGAGTCACTGTGCACAGTTCCGGTCTCTGTATCACACTAGGAGTCACTGTGCACAGTTCCTGTCTCTGTATCACACTGGGAGTCACTGTGCACAGTTCCGGTTTCTGTATCACACTGGGAGTCACTGTGCACAGTTCCGGTCTCTGTATCACACTAGGAGTCACTGTGCACAGTTCCTGTCTCTGTATCACACTGGGAGTCACTGTGCACAGTTCCGGTCTCCGTATCACACTGGGAGTCACTGTGCACAGTTCCTGTCTCTGTATCACACTGGGAGTCACTGTGCACAGTTCCTGTCTCTGTATCACACTGGGAGTCACTGTGCACAGTTCCTGTCTCTGTATCACACTGGGAGTCACTGTGCACACTTCCTGTCTCTGTATCACACTGGGAGTCACTGTGCACAGTTCCGGTCTCTGTATCACACTGGGAGTCACTGTGCACAGTTCCTGTCTCTGTATCACACTGGGAGTCACTGTGCACAGTTCCGGTCTCTGTATCACACTGGGAGTTACTGTGCACAGTTCTGGTCTCTGTATCACATTGGGAGTCACTGTGCACAGTTCCGGTCTCTGTATCACACTGGGAGTCACTGTGCACAGTTCAGGTCTCTGTATCACACTGGGAGTCACTGTGCACAGTTCCTGTCTCTGTATCACACTGGGAGTTACTGTGCACAGTTCCGGTCTCTGTATCACACTGGGAGTCGCTGTGCACAGTTCCAGTCTCTGTATCACACTGGGAGTCACTGTGCACAGTTCCTGTCTCTGTATCACACTGGGAGTCACTGTGCACAGTTCCTGACTCTGTATCACACTGGGAGTCACTGTGCACAGTTCCTGTCTCTGTATCACACTGGGAGTCACTGTGCACAGTTCCGGTCTCTGTATCACACTGGGAGTCACTGTGCACAGTTCCTGTCTCTGTATCACACTGGGAGTTATGGTGCACAGTTCCTGTCTCTGTATCACACTGGGAGTCGCTGTGCACAGTTCCTGACTCTGTATCACACTGGGAGTCACTGTGCACAGTTCCTGTCTCCGTATCACACTGGGACTCACTGTGCACAGTTCCTGTCTCTGTATCACACTGGGAGTCACTGTGCACAGTTCCTGTCCCTGTATCACACTGGGAGTCACTGTGCACAGTTCCTGTCTCTGTATCACACTGGGAGTCACTGTGCACAGTTCCGGTCTCTGTATCACACTGGGAGTCACTGTGCACAGTTCCGGCCTCTGTATCACACTGGGTGTCACTGTGCACAGTTCAGGTCTCCGTATCACACTGGGAGTCACTGTGCACAGTTCCGGTCTCTGTATCACACTGGGAGATACTGTGCACAGTTCCTGTCTCTGTATCACACTGGGAGTCACTGTGCACAGTTCCGGTCTCTGTATCACACTGGGAGTCACTGTGCACAGTTCCGGTCTCTGTATCACACTGGGTGTCACTGTGCACAGTTCAGGTCTCCGTATCACACTGGGAGTCACTGTGCACAGTTCCTGTCTCTGTATCACACTGGGAGTCACTGAGCATAGTTCCTGTCTCTGTATCACACTGGGAGTCACTGTGCACAGTTCCTGTCTCTGTATCACACTGGGAGTCACTGTGCACAGTTCCGGTCTCTGTGTCACACTGGGAGTCACTGTGCACAGTTCCTGTCTCTGTATCACACTGGGAGTTACGGTGCACAGTTCCTGTCTCCGTATCACACTGGGAGTTACGGTGCACAGTTCCGGTCTCTGTATCACACTGGGAGTCACTGTGCACAGTTCCTGTCTCTTTATCATACTGGGAGTCACTGTGCACAGTTCCTGTCTCTGTATCACACTGGGAGTTACTGTGCACAGTTCCGGTCTCTGTATCACACTGGGAGTCACTGTGCACAGTTCCGGTCTCTGTATCACACTGGGAGTCACTGTGCACAGTTCCGGTCTCTGTATCACACTGGGAGTCACTGTGCACAGTTCCGGTCTCTGTATCACACTGGGAGTCACTGTGCACAGTTCCGGTCTCTGTATCACACTGGGAGTCACTGTGCATAGTTCCGGTCTCAGTATCACACTGGGAGTCACTGTGCACAGTTCCGGTTTCTGTATCACACTGGGAGTCACTGTGCACAGTTCCTGTCTCTGTATCACACTGGGAGTCACTGTGCACAGTTCCTGTCTCTGTATCACACTGGGAGTCACTGTGCACAGTTCCGGTCTCTGTATCACACTGGGAGTCACTGTGCACAATTCCGGTCTCTGTATCACACTGGGAGTCACTGTGCACAGTTCCGGTCTCTGTATCACACTGGGAGTTACGGTGCACAGTTCCTGTCTCTGTATCACACTGGGAGTCACTGTGCACAGTTCCTGTCTCCGTATCGCACTGGGAGTCACTGTGCACAGTTCCTGTCTCTGTATCACACTGGGAGTCACTGTGCACAGTTCCTGTCTCCGTATCGCACTGGGAGTCACTGTGCACAGTTCCTGTCTCCGTATCACACTGGGAGTCACTGTGCACAGTTCCTGTCTCTGTATCGCACTGGGAGTCACTGAGCACAGTTCCTGTCTCCGTATCGCACTGGGAGTCACTGTGCACAGTTCCTGTCTCTGTATCACACTGGGAGTCACTGTGCACAGTTCCTGTCTCTGAATCACACTGGGAGTCACTATGCACAGTTCCTGTCTCTGTATCACACTGGGAATCACTGTGCACAGTTCCGGCCTCTGTATCACGCTGGGAGTCACTGTGCACAGTTCCGGTCTCTGTATCACACTGGGAGTCACTGTGCACAGTTCCGGTCTCTGTATCACACTGGGAGTCACTGTGCACAGTTCCGGTTTCTGTATCACACTGGGAGTCACTGTACACAGTTCCGGTCTCTGCATCACACTGGGAGTCACTGTGCACAGTTCCTGTCTCAGTATCACACTGGGAGTCACTGTGCACAGTTCCTGTCTCTGTATCACACTGCAAGGCACTGTGCACAGTTCCTGTCTCTGTATCACATTGGGAGTCACTGTGCACAGTTCCTGTCTCCGTATCACACTGGGAGTCACTGTACACAGTTCCTGTCTCTGTATCACACTGGGAGTCACTGTGCACAGTTCCGGTTTCTGTATCACACTGGGTATCACTGTGCACAGTTCCGGTCTCCGTATCACACTGGGAGTCACTGTGCACAGTTCCGGTCTCTGTATCACACTGGGAGTCACTGTGCACAGTTCCTGTCTCTGTATCACACTGGGAGTCACTGTGCACAATTCCGGTCTCTGTATCACATTGGGAGTCACTGTGCACAGTTCCTGTCTCCGTATCACACTGGGAGTTACTGTGCACAGTTCCGGTATCTGTATCACACTGGGAGTCACGAGTCACTGTGCACAGTTCCTGTCTCCGTATCACACTGGGAGTCACTGTACACAGTTCCTGTCTCTGTATCACACTGGGAGTCACTGTGCACAGTTCCGGTTTCTGTATCACACTGGGAGTCACTGGGCACAGTTCCGGTCTCTGTATCACACTAGGAGTCACTGTGCACAGTTCCTGTCTCTGTATCACACTGGGAGTCGCTGTGCACAGTTCCGGTCTCCGTATCACACTGGGAGTCACTGTGCACAGTTCCTGTCTCTGTATCACACTGGGAGTCACTGTGCACAGTTCCTGTCTCTGTATCACACTGGGAGTCACTGTGCACACTTCCTGTCTCTGTATCACACTGGGAGTCACTGTGCACAGTTCCGGTCTCTGTATCACACTGGGAGTCACTGTGCACAGTTCCTGTCTCTGTATCACACTGGGAGTCACTGTGCACAGTTCCGGTCTCTGTATCACACTGGGAGTTACTGTGCACAGTTCTGGTCTCTGTATCACATTGGGAGTCACTGTGCACAGTTCCGGTCTCTGTATCAAACTGGGAGTCACTGTGCACAGTTCAGGTCTCTGTATCACACTGGGAGTCACTGTGCACAGTTCCTGTCTCTGTATCACACTGGGAGTTACTGTGCACAGTTCCGGTCTCTGTATCACACTGGGAGTCGCTGTGCACAGTTCCAGTCTCTGTATCACACTGGGAGTCACTGTGCACAGTTCCTGTCTCTGTATCACACTGGGAGTCACTGTGCACAGTTCCTGACTCTGTATCACACTGGGAGTCACTGTGCACAGTTCCTGACTCTGTATCACACTGGGAGTCACTGTGCACAGTTCCTGTCTCCGTATCACACTGGGACTCACTGTGCACAGTTCCTGTCTCTGTATCACACTGGGAGTCACTGTGCACAGTTCCTGTCCCTGTATCACACTGGGAGTCACTGTGCACAGTTCCTGTCTCTGTATCACACTGGGAGTCACTGTGCACAGTTCCGGTCTCTGTATCACACTGGGAGTCACTGTGCACAGTTCCGGTCTCTGTATCACACTGGGTGTCACTGTGCACAGTTCAGGTCTCCGTATCACACTGGGAGTCACTGTGCACAGTTCCGGTCTCTGTATCACACTGGGAGATACTGTGCACAGTTCCTGTCTCTGTATCACACTGGGAGTCACTGTGCACAGTTCCTGTCTCTGTATCACACTGGGAGTCACTGTGCACAGTTCCGGTCTCTGTATCACACTGGGTGTCACTGTGCACAGTTCAGGTCTCCGTATCACACTGGGAGTCACTGTGCACAGTTCCTGTCTCTGTATCACACTGGGAGTCACTGAGCATAGTTCCTGTCTCTGTATCACACTGGGAGTCACTGTGCACAGTTCCTGTCTCTGTATCACACTGGGAGTCACTGTGCACAGTTCCGGTCTCTGTGTCACACTGGGAGTCACTGTGCACAGTTCCTGTCTCTGTATCACACTGGGAGTTACGGTGCACAGTTCCTGTCTCCGTATCACACTGGGAGTTACGGTGCACAGTTCCTGTCTCTGTATCACACTGGGAGTTACTGTGCACAGTTCTGGTCACTGTATCACACTGGGAGTCACTGTGCACAGTTCCGGTCTCTGTATCACACTGGGAGTCACTGTGCACAGTTCCTGTCTCTTTATCATACTGGGAGTCACTGTGCACAGTTCCTGTCTCTGTATCACACTGGGAGTTACTGTGCACAGTTCCCGTCTCTGTATCACACTGGGAGTCACTGTGCACAGTTCCGGTCTCTGTATCACACTGGGAGTCACTGTGCACAGTTCCGGTCTCTGTATCACACTGGGAGTCACTGTGCACAGTTCCGGTCTCTGTATCACACTGGGAGTCACTGTGCACAGTTCCGGTCTCTGTATCACACTGGGAGTCACTGTGCATAGTTCCGGTCTCAGTATCACACTGGGAGTCACTGTGCACAGTTCCGGTCTCAGTATCACACTGGGAGTCACTGTGCACAGTTCCTGTCTATGTATCACACTGGGAGTCTCTGTGCACACTTCCCGGTCTCTGTATCACACTGGGAGTCACTGTGCACAGTTCCTGTCTCCGTATCACACTGGGAGTCACTGTGCACAGTTCCTGTCTCTGTATCACACTGGGAGTCACTGTGCACAGTTCCGGTCTCTGTATCACACTGGGAGTCACTGTGCACAGTTCCGGTCTCTGTATCACACTGGGAGTCACTGTGCACAGTTCCGGTCTCTGTATCACACTGGGAGTCACTGTGCACAGTTCCTGTCTCTGTATCACACTGGGAGTCACTGTGCACAGTTCCGGTCTCTGTATCACACTGGGAGTCACTGTGCACAGTTCCGGTTTCTGTATCACACTGGGAGTCACTGTACACAGTTCCGGTCTCTGCATCACACTGGGAGTCACTGTGCACAGTTCCTGTCTCAGTATCACACTGGGAGTCACTGTGCACAGTTCCTGTCTCTGTATCACACTGCAAGGCACTGTGCACAGTTCCTGTCTCTGTATCACATTGGGAGTCACTGTGCACAGTTCCTGTCTCCGTATCACACTGGGAGTCACTGTACACAGTTCCTGTCTCTGTATCACACTGGGAGTCACTGTGCACAGTTCCGGTTTCTGTATCACACTGGGTATCACTGTGCACAGTTCCGGTCTCCGTATCACACTGGGAGTCACTGTGCACAGTTCCGGTCTCTGTATCACACTGGGAGTCACTGTGCACAGTTCCTGTCTCTGTATCACACTGGGAGTCACTGTGCACAATTCCGGTCTCTGTATCACATTGGGAGTCACTGTGCACAGTTCCTGTCTCCGTATCACACTGGGAGTTACTGTGCACAGTTCCGGTATCTGTATCACACTG
The DNA here is from genome assembly GCF_047496885.1 of Scyliorhinus torazame. Classification (NCBI taxonomy): domain Eukaryota; kingdom Metazoa; phylum Chordata; class Chondrichthyes; order Carcharhiniformes; family Scyliorhinidae; genus Scyliorhinus; species Scyliorhinus torazame. The sequence continues at coordinate 63,946 of NW_027308862.1, forward strand.
GGAGTCACGAGTCACTGTGCACAGTTCCTGTCTCCGTATCACACTGGGAGTCACTGTACACAGTTCCTGTCTCTGTATCACACTGGGAGTCACTGTGCACAGTTCCGGTTTCTGTATCACACTGGGAGTCACTGGGCACAGTTCCGGTCTCTGTATCACACTAGGAGTCACTGTGCACAGTTCCTGTCTCTGTATCACACTGGGAGTCGCTGTGCACAGTTCCGGTCTCCGTATCACACTGGGAGTCACTGTGCACAGTTCCTGTCTCTGTATCACACTGGGAGTCACTGTGCACAGTTCCTGTCTCTGTATCACACTGGGAGTCACTGTGCACACTTCCTGTCTCTGTATCACACTGGGAGTCACTGTGCACAGTTCCGGTCTCTGTATCACACTGGGAGTCACTGTGCACAGTTCCTGTCTCTGTATCACACTGGGAGTCACTGTGCACAGTTCCGGTCTCTGTATCACACTGGGAGTTACTGTGCACAGTTCTGGTCTCTGTATCACATTGGGAGTCACTGTGCACAGTTCCGGTCTCTGTATCAAACTGGGAGTCACTGTGCACAGTTCAGGTCTCTGTATCACACTGGGAGTCACTGTGCACAGTTCCTGTCTCTGTATCACACTGGGAGTTACTGTGCACAGTTCCGGTCTCTGTATCACACTGGGAGTCGCTGTGCACAGTTCCAGTCTCTGTATCACACTGGGAGTCACTGTGCACAGTTCCTGTCTCTGTATCACACTGGGAGTCACTGTGCACAGTTCCTGACTCTGTATCACACTGGGAGTCACTGTGCACAGTTCCTGACTCTGTATCACA
>NW_027308863.1:0-64528 GCF_047496885.1 Scyliorhinus torazame
AGAGAGACAGAGAGAGAGAGAGAGACAGAGAGAGAGAGAGAGACAGAGAGAGAGAGAGAGACAGAGAGAGGACAGACAGAGAGAGAGAGAGAGAGAGAGAGAGAGAGAGAGACAGACAGAGAGAGTGAGAGACAGACAGAGAGAGTGAGAGACAGACAGAGAGAGTGAGAGACAGACAGAGAGAGTGAGAGACAGGACAGAGAGAGTGAGAGACAGACAGAGAGAGAGACAGAGAGAGACAGAGAGAGTGAGGAGTGAGAGTGAGAGTGGGAGACACAAAGGGAGAGAGAGAGAGAGAGAGAGAGAGAGGACACACAAAGGGAGAGAGAGAGAGAGAGAGAGAGACACATACAAAGGGAGAGAGAGAGAGAGAGAGAGAGAGACACATACAAAGGGAGAGAGAGAGAGACACACACACAAAGGGAGAGAGAGAGAGAGAGAGAGAGAGAGAGACACACACACAAAGGGAGAGAGAGAGAGAGAGAGAGAGACACACACACAAAGGGAGAGAGGAGAGAGACACAAAGGGAGAGAGAGAGAGACACAAAGGGAGAGAGAGAGAGACACAAAGGGAGAGAGAGAGAGACACAAAGGGAGAGAGAGAGAGACACAAAGGGAGAGAACCGAGAGGGGGAAGGGGGTGGGAGGAGAGGGGGGAGGCGGTGAGAGCGGAGCTGGGACGGGGAGGGGGATAGAGCAGTGAAGAGTAAACTCTTTTTCTGTTTGTCTCGAAGGGAAAGGTTTAGGAAGGCACGAAAACGGAATATCTGAACCGCTGAAAGTGAAGGTGAAATGTGACACAACTGGGGTAAGATTTCAATTAATCACCAACGTTCCTCTCTCTCAGGGAGATATCTGTACCCTGACTGGTGTCTCTCAGTCCCCTCTCTCTCTCAGGGGTGTATCTGTACACTGACTGGTGTCTCTCAGTCCCCTCTCTCTCAGGGAGATATCTGTACTCTGACTGCTGTCTCTCAGTCCCCTCTCTCTCAGGGAGATATCTGTACACTGACTGGTGTCTCTCAGTCCCCCCTCTCTCGGGGAGATATCTGTACACTGACTGGTGTCTCTCAGTCCCCTCTCTCTCAGGGAGATATCTGTACCCTGACTGGTGTCTCTCAGTCCCCTCTCTCTCAGGGAGATATCTGTACACTGACTGCTGTCTCTCAGTCCCCTCTCTCTCTCTGGGAGATATCTGTACACTGACTGCTGTCTCTCAGTCCCCTCTCTCTCTCAGGGAGATATCTGTACACTGACTGGTGTCTCTCAGTCCCCTCTCTCTCAGGGAGATATCTGTACACTGACTGGTGTCTCTCAGTCCCCTCTCTCTCAGGGAGTTATCTGTACACTGACTGGTGTCTCTCAGGCCCCTCTCTCAGGGAGATATCTGTACACTGACTGGTGTCTCTCAGTCCCCTCTCTCTCTCAGGGAGATATCTGTACACTGACTGGTGTCTCTCAGTCCCCCCTCTCTCTCAGGGAGATATCTGTACACTGACTGGTGTCTCTCAGTCCTGTCTCTCTCTCTCTCTCAGGGAGATATCTGTACACTGACTGGTGTCTCTCAGTCCCCTCTCTCTCAGGGAGATATCTGTACACTGACTGGTGTCTCTCAGTCCACTCTCTCTCAGGGAGATATCTGTACACTGACTGGTGTCTCTCAGTCTCCTCTCTCTCTCAGGGAGACACCTGTACACTGACTGGTGTCTCTCAGTCCTGTCTCTCTCTCTCTCTCAGGGAGATATCTGTACACTGACTGGTGTCTCTCAGTCCCCTCTCTCTCAGGGAGATATCTGTACACTGACTGGTGTCTCTCAGTCTCCTCTCTCTCTCAGGGAGACACCTGTACACTGACTGGTGTCACTCGGTCCCCTCTCTCTCGGAGATATCTGTACACAGACTGGTGTCTCTCAGTCCCCTCTCTCTCTGAGGGAGATATCTGTACTGACTGGTGTCTCTCAGTCCCTCTCTCTCAGGGAGATATCTGTACACTGACTGGTGTCTCTCAGTCCCTCTCTCTCAGGGAGATATCTGTACACTGACTGGTGTCTCTCAGTCCCTCTCTCTCAGGGAGATATCTGTACACTGACTGGTGTCTCTCAGTCCCCTCTCTCTCTGAGGGAGATATCTGTACTGACTGGTGTCTCTCAGTCCCTCTCTCTCAGGGAGATATCTGTACACTGACTGGTGTCTCTCAGCCCCCACTCTCTCAGGGAGATATCTGTACACTGACTAGTGTGTCTCAATCCCTTCTCTCTCTCAGGGAGATATCTGTACACTGACTGGGGTCTCTCGGTCACCACTCTCTCAGGGAGATATCTGTACACTGACTGGTGTCTCTCAGTCCCCTCTCTCTCTCAGGGAGATATCTGTACACTGACTGGTGTCTCTCAGTCCCCTCTCTCTCTCTGGGAGATATCTGTACACTGACTGGTGTCTCTCAGTCCTCTCTCTCTCAAGGAGATATCTGCACACTGACTGGCGTCTCTCAGTCCCCTCTCTCTCAGGGAGATATCTGTACACTGACTGGTGTCTCTCAGTCCCCTCTCTCTCAGGGAGATATCTGCACACTGACTGGTGTCTCTCAGTCCCCTCTCTCTCTCTCTCTCTCAGGGAGATATCTGTACACTGACTGGTGTCTCTCAGTCCCCTCTCAGCGAGATACCTGTACACTGACTGGTGTCTCTCAGTCCCCTCTCTCTCGGGGAGATATCTGTACACTGACTGGTGTCTCTCAGACCCCTCTCAGCGAGATACCTGTACACTGACTGGTGTCTCTCAGTCCCCTCTCTCTCGGGGAGATTTCTGTACACTGACTGGAGTCTCTCAGTCCCCTCTCTCTCTCTCGGGGAGATATCTGTACACTGACTGGTGTCTCTCAGACCCCTCTCTCTCAGGGAGATATCTGTACACTGACTGGTGTCTCTCAGTCCCCTCTCAGCGAGATACCTGTACACTGACTGGTGTCTCTCAGTCCCCTCTCTCTCGGGGAGATTTCTGTACACTGACTGGAGTCTCTCAGTCCCCTCTCTCTCTCTCGGGGAGATATCTGTACACTGACTGGTGTCTCTCAGACCCCCTCTCTCTCAGGGAGATATCTGTACACTGACTGGTGTCTCTCAGTCCCCCCCCTCTCTCAGGCAGATATCTGTACACTGACTGGTGTCTCTCAGTCCTCTCTCTCACAGGGAGATATCTGTACACTGACGGGTGTCTGTCAGTCCCCTCTCAGGGAGATATCTGTACACTGACTGGAGTCTCTCAATCCCCTCTCTCTCAGGGAGATATCTGTACACTGACTGGTATCTCTCAGTCCCCCCTCTCTCAGGGAGATATCTGTACACTGACTGGTGTCTCTCAGTCCCCTCTCTCTCAGGGAGATATCTGTACACTGACTGGTGTCTCTCAGTCCCCTCTCTCTCAGGGAGATATCTGTACGCTGACTGGTGTCTCTCAGTCCTCTCTCTCAGGGAGATATCTGTACGCTGACTGGTGTTTCTCAGTCCTCTCTCTCTCTCAGGGAGATATCTGTACCCTGACTGGTGTCTCTCAGTCCCCTCTCTCTCAGGGAGATATCTGTACCCTGACTGGTGTCTCTCAGTCCCCTCTCTCTCAGGGAGATATCTGTACACTGACTGGTGTCTCTCAGTCCCCCCTCTCTCTCAGGGAGATATCTGTACACTGACTGGTGTCTCTCAGTCCCCTTCTCTCAGGGAGATATCTGTACACTGACTGGTGTCTCTCAGTCCCCTCTCTCTCAGCGAGATATCTGCACACTGACTGGTGTCTCTCAGTCCCCTCTCTCTCAGGGAGATATCTGTACACTGACTGGTGTCTCTCAGTCCCCTCTCAGCGAGATATCTGCACACTGACTGGTGTCTCTCAGTCCCCTCTCTCTCAGGGAGATATCTGTACACTGACTGGTGTCTCTCAGTCCCCTCTCTCTCAGCGAGATATCTGCACACTGACTTGTGTCTCTCAGTCCCCTCTCTCTCTCTCAGGGAGATATCTGCACACTGACTGGTGTCTCTCAGTCCCCCCTCTCTCTCAGGGAGATATCTGTACACTGACTGGTGTCTCTCAGTCCCCTCTCTCTCAGGGAGATATCTGTACACTGACTGGTGTCTCTCAGTCCCCTCTCTCTCAGGGAGATATCTGTACACTGACTGGTATCTCTCAGTCCCCTCTCTCTCTCAGGGAGATATCTGTACACTGACTGGTGTCTCTCAGTCCCCTCTCTCTCAGGGAGATATCTGTACACTGACTGGCGTCTCTCAGTCCCCTCTCTCTCTCAGGGAGATATCTGTACACTGACTGGTGTCACTCAGTCCTGTCTCTCTCTCTCTCTCCGGGAGATATCTGTACACTGACCGGTGTCTCTCAGTCCCCTCTCTCTCTCTGGGAGATATCTGTACACTGACTGGTGTCTCTCAGTCCCCTCTCTCTCTCAGTGAGATATCTGTACACTGACGGGTGTCTCTCAGTCCCCCTCTCTCAGTGAGATATGTTTACACTGACTGGTGTCACTCAGTCCCCTCTCTCTCTCAGGGAGATATCTGTACACTGACTGGTGTCTCTCAGTCCCCTCTCTCTCTCAGGGAGATATCTGTACACTGACTGGTGTCTCTCAGTCCCCTCTCTCTCAGGGAGATATCTGTACACAGACTGGAGTCTCTCAGTCCCCTCTCTCTCAGGGAGATATCTGTACACTGACTGGTGTTTCTCGGTCCCCTCTCTCTCTCTCAGGGAGATATCTGTACACTGACTGGTGTCTCTCAGTCCCCTCTCAGGGAGATACCTGTACACTGACTGGTGTCTCTCAGTCCCCTCTCTCTCAGGGAGATATCTGTACACTGACTGGTGTCTCTCAGTCACCTCTCTCTCTGGGAGATATCTGTACACTGACTGGTGTCTCTCAGTCCCCTCTCTCTCAGGGAGATATCTGTACACTGACTGGTGTCTCTCAGTCCCCTCTCTCTCAGGGAGATATCTGTACACTGACTGGTGCCTCTCAGTCCCCTCTCTCTCAGGGGGATATCTGTACACTGACTGGTGTCTCTCAGTCCCCTCTCTCTCAGGGAGATATCTGTACACTGACTGGTGTCTCTCAGTCCCCTCTCTCTCTCTCAGGGAGATATCTGTACACTGACTGGTGTCTCTCAGTCCCCTCTCTCTCAGGGAGATATCTGTACACTGACTGGTGTCTCTCAGTCCCCTCTCTCACTCAGGGAGATATCTGTACACTGACTGGTGTCTCTCAGTCCCCTCTCTCTCAGGGAGATATCTGTACACTGACTGGTGTATCTCAGTCCCCTCTCAGGGAGATATCTGTACACTGCCTGGTGTCTCCCAGTCCCATCTCTCTCAGGGAGATATCTGTACACTGACTGGTGTCTCTCAGTCCCCTCTCTCTTTCTCAGGGAGATATCTGTACACTGACTGGTGTCTCTCAGTCCCCTCTCTCTCAGGGAGATATCTGTACACTGACTGGTGTCTCTCAGTCCCCACTCTCTCAGGGAGATATCTGGACACTGACTGGTGTCTCTCAGTCCCCTCTCTCTCTCTCAGGGAGATATCTGTACACAGACTGGTGTCTCTCAGTCCCCTCTCTCTCACCGAGATATCTGTACACTGACTGGTGTCTCTCAGTCCCCTCTCTCTCAGGGATATATATGTACACTGACTGGTGTCTCTCAGTCCCCTCTCTCTCTCTCTCAGGGAGATATCTGTACACTGACTGGTGTCTCTCAGTCCCCTCTCTCTCTCTCTCAGGGAAATATCTGTACACTGACTGGTGTCTCTCAGTCCCCTCTCTCTCAGGGAGATATCTGTACACTGACTGGTGTCTCTCAGTCCCCTCTCTCTCTCTCTCTCAGGGAGATATCTGTACACTGACTGGTGTCTATCAGTCACCTCTCTCTCTCTGGGAGATATCTGTACACTGACTGGTGTCTCTCAGTCCCCTCTCTCTGAGGGAGATATCTGTACACTGACTGGTGTCTCTCAGTCCCCTCTCTCTCAGGGAGATATCTGTACACTGACTGGTGTCTCTCAGTCCCCTCTCTCTCAGGGAGATATCTGTACACTGACTGGTGTCTCTCAGTCCCCTCTCTCTCAGGGAGATATCAGTACACTGACTGGTGTCTCTCAGTCCCCTCTCTCTCAGGGAGATATCTGTACACTGACTGGTGTCTCTCAGTCCCCTCTCTCTCAGGGAGATATCTGTACACTGACTGGTGTCTCTCAGTCCCCTCTCTCTCTCTCAGGGAGATATCTGTACACTGACTGGTGTCTCTCAGTCCCCTCTCTCTCTCTCAGGGAGATATCTGTACACTGACTGGTGTCTCTCAGTCCCCTCTCTCTCAGGGAGATATCTGTACCCTGACTGGTGTCTCTCAGTCCCCTCTCTCTCAGGGAGATATCTGTACCCTGACTGGTGTCTCTCAGTCCCCTCTCTCTCAGGGAGATATCTGTACCCTGACTGGTGTCTCTCAGTCCCCTCTCTCTCAGGGAGATATCTGTACCCTGACTGGTGTCTCTCAGTCCCCTCTCTCTCAGGGTGATATCTGTACACTGACTGGTGTCTCTCAGTCCTCTCTCTCTCAGGGAGATATCTGTACACTGACTGGTATCTCTCAGTCCCCTCTCTCTCTCAAGGAGATATCTGTACACTGACTGGTGTCTCTCAGTCCCCTCTCTCTCTCAGGGAGATATCTGTACACCTGACTGGTGTCTCTCAGTCCCCCCCTCTCTCTCAGGGAGATATCTGTACACTGACTGGTGTCTCTCAGTCCCCTCTCTCTCTCAGGGAGATATCTGTACACTGACTGGTGTCTCTCACTCCCCTCTCAGGGAGATATCTGTACACTGACTGGTGTCTCTCAGTCCTCTCTCTCTCTCGGGGAGATATCTGTACACTGACTGGTGTCTCTCAGTCCTCTCTCTCTCCCAGGGAGATATCTGTACGCTGACTGGTGTCTCTCAGTCCTCTCTCTCTCTCAGGGAGATATCTGTACACTGACTGGTGTCTCTCAGTCCCCTCTCTCTCTCTCAGGGAGATATCTGTACGCTGACTGGTGTTTCTCAGTCCTCTCTCTCTCTCTCTCAGGGAGATATCTGTACACTGACTGGTGTCTCTCAGTCCCCTCTCTCTCAGCGAGATATCTGTACACTGACTGGTGTCTCTCAGTCCCCTCTCTCTCAGGGAGATATCTGTACGCTGACTGGTGTTTCTCAGTCCTCTCTCTCTCTCAGGGAGATATCTGTACACTGACTGGTGTCTCTCAGTCCCCACTCTCTCAGGGAGATATCTGTACACTGACTGGCGTCTCTCAGTCCCCTCTCTCTCTCAGGGAGATATCTGGACACTGACTGGTGTCTCTCAGTCCCCTCTCTCTCTCAGGGAGATATCTGTACACAGACTGGTGTCTCTCAGTCCCCTCTCTCTCACGGAGATATCTGTACACTGACTGGTGTCTCTCAGTCCCCTCTCTCTCACGGAGATATCTGTACACTGACTGGTGTCTCTCAGTCCCCTCTCTCTCAGGGAGATATCTGTACACTGACTGGTGTCTCTCAGTCCCCTCTCTCTCTCTCTCTCAGGGAAATATCTGTACACTGACTGGTGTCTCTCAGTCCCCTCTCTCTCAGGGAGATATCTGTACACTGACTGGTGTCTCTCAGTCCCCTCTCTCTCTCTAGGAGATATCTGTACACTGACTGGTGTCTCTCAGTCCCCTCTCTCTCAGGGAGATATCTGTACGCTGACTGTTGTCTCTCAGTCCTCTCTCTCAGGGAGATATCTGTACGCTGACTGGTGTTTCTCAGTCCTCTCTCTCTCTCTCTCAGGGAGATATCTGTACACTGACTGGTGTCTCTCAGTCCCCTCTCTCTCTCTCTCAGGGAAATATCTGTACACTGACTGGTGTCTCTCAGTCCCCTCTCTCTCAGGGAGATATCTGTACACTGACTGGTGTCTCTCAGTCCCCTCTCTCTCTCTCTCTCTCAGGGAGATATCTGTACACTGACTGGTGTCTATCAGTCACCTCTCTCTCTCTGGGAGATATCTGTACACTGACTGGTGTCTCTCAGTCCTCTCTCTCTCTGGGAGATATCTGTACACTGACTGGTGTCTCTCAGTCCCCTCTCTCTCAGGGAGATATCTGTACACTGACTGGTGTCTCTCAGTCCCCTCTCTCTCAGGGAGATATCTGTACACTGACTGGTGTCTCTCAGTCCCCTCTCTCTCAGGGAGATATCTGTACACTGACTGGTGTCTCTCAGTCCCCTCTCTCTCAGGGAGATATCTGTACACTGACTGGTGTCTCTCAGTCCCCTCTCTCTCAGGGAGATATCTGTACACTGACTGGTGTCTCTCAGTCCCCTCTCTCTCTCTCAGGGAGATATCTGTACACTGCCTGGTGTCTCTCAGTCCCCTCTCTCTCTCTCAGGGAGATATCTGTACACTGACTGGTGTCTCTCAGTCCCCTCTCTCTCAGGGAGATATCTGTACCCTGACTGGTGTCTCTCAGTCCCCTCTCTCTCAGGGAGATATCTGTACCCTGACTGGTGTCTCTCAGTCCCCTCTCTCTCAGGGAGATATCTGTACCCTGACTGGTGTCTCTCAGTCCCCTCTCTCTCAGGGAGATATCTGTACACTGACTGGTGTCTCTCAGTCCTCTCTCTCTCAGGGAGATATCTGTACACTGACTGGTATCTCTCAGTCCCCTCTCTCTCTCAAGGAGATATCTGTACACTGACTGGTGTCTCTCAGTCCCCTCTCTCTCTCAGGGAGATATCTGTACACCTGACTGGTGTCTCTCAGTCCCCCCCTCTCTCTCAGGGAGATATCTGTACACTGACTGGTGTCTCTCAGTCCCCTCTCTCTCTCAGGGAGATATCTGTACACTGACTGGTGTCTCTCACTCCCCTCTCAGGGAGATATCTGTACACTGACTGGTGTCTCTCAGTCCTCTCTCTCTCTCGGGGAGATATCTGTACACTGACTGGTGTCTCTCAGTCCTCTCTCTCTCCCAGGGAGATATCTGTACGCTGACTGGTGTCTCTCAGTCCTCTCTCTCTCTCAGGGAGATATCTGTACACTGACTGGTGTCTCTCAGTCCCCTCTCTCTCTCTCAGGGAGATATCTGTACGCTGACTGTTGTCTCTCAGTCCTCTCTCTCAGGGAGATATCTGTACGCTGACTGGTGTTTCTCAGTCCTCTCTCTCTCTCTCAGGGAGATATCTGTACACTGACTGGTGTCTCTCAGTCCCCTCTCTCTCTCTCTCAGGGAAATATCTGTACACTGACTGGTGTCTCTCAGTCCCCTCTCTCTCAGGGAGATATCTGTACACTGACTGGTGTCTCTCAGTCCCCTCTCTCTCTCTCTCTCTCAGGGAGATATCTGTACACTGACTGGTGTCTATCAGTCACCTCTCTCTCTCTGGGAGATATCTGTACACTGACTGGTGTCTCTCAGTCCCCTCTCTCTGAGGGAGATATCTGTACACTGACTGGTGTCTCTCAGTCCCCTCTCTCTCAGGGAGATATCTGTACACTGACTGGTGTCTCTCAGTCCCCTCTCTCTCAGGGAGATATCTGTACACTGACTGGTGTCTCTCAGTCCCCTCTCTCTCAGGGAGATATCTGTACACTGACTGGTGTCTCTCAGTCCCCTCTCTCTCAGGGAGATATCTGTACACTGACTGGTGTCTCTCAGTCCCCTCTCTCTCAGGGAGATATCTGTACACTGACTGGTGTCTCTCAGTCCCCTCTCTCTCTCTCAGGGAGATATCTGTACACTGACTGGTGTCTCTCAGTCCCCTCTCTCTCTCTCAGGGAGATATCTGTACACTGACTGGTGTCTCTCAGTCCCCTCTCTCTCAGGGAGATATCTGTACCCTGACTGGTGTCTCTCAGTCCCCTCTCTCTCAGGGAGATATCTGTACCCTGACTGGTGTCTCTCAGTCCCCTCTCTCTCAGGGAGATATCTGTACCCTGACTGGTGTCTCTCAGTCCCCTCTCTCTCAGGGAGATATCTGTACACTGACTGGTGTCTCTCAGTCCTCTCTCTCTCAGGGAGATATCTGTACACTGACTGGTATCTCTCAGTCCCCTCTCTCTCTCAAGGAGATATCTGTACACTGACTGGTGTCTCTCAGTCCCCTCTCTCTCTCAGGGAGATATCTGTACACCTGACTGGTGTCTCTCAGTCCCCCCCTCTCTCTCAGGGAGATATCTGTACACTGACTGGTGTCTCTCAGTCCCCTCTCTCTCTCAGGGAGATATCTGTACACTGACTGGTGTCTCTCACTCCCCTCTCAGGGAGATATCTGTACACTGACTGGTGTCTCTCAGTCCTCTCTCTCTCTCGGGGAGATATCTGTACACTGACTGGTGTCTCTCAGTCCTCTCTCTCTCCCAGGGAGATATCTGTACGCTGACTGGTGTCTCTCAGTCCTCTCTCTCTCTCAGGGAGATATCTGTACACTGACTGGTGTCTCTCAGACCCCTCTCTCTCTCTCAGGGAGATATCTGTACGCTGACTGGTGTTTCTCAGTTCTCTCTCTCTCTCTCAGGGAGATATCTGTACACTGACTGGTGTCTCTCAGTCCCCTCTCTCTCAGCGAGATATCTGTACACTGACTGGTGTCTCTCAGTCCCCTCTCTCTCTCACAGGGAGATATCTGTACGCTGACTGGTGTTTCTCAGTCCTCTCTCTCTCTCTCAGGGAGATATCTGTACACTGACTGGTGTCTCTCAGTCCCCACTCTCTCAGGGAGATATCTGTACACTGACTGGTGTCTCTCAGTCCCCTCTCTCTCTCAGGGAGATATCTGGACACTGACTGGTGTCTCTCAGTCCCCTCTCTCTCTCTCAGGGAGATATCTGTACACAGACTGGTGTCTCTCAGTCCCCTCTCTCTCACGGAGATATCTGTACACTGACTGGTGTCTCTCAGTCCCCTCTCTCTCACGGAGATATCTGTACACTGACTGGTGTCTCTCAGTCCCCTCTCTCTCAGGGAGATATCTGTACACTGACTGGTGTCTCTCAGTCCCCTCTCTCTCTCTCTCTCAGGGAAATATCTGTACACTGACTGGTGTCTCTCAGTCCCCTCTCTCTCAGGGAGATATCTGTACACTGACTGGTGTCTCTCAGTCCCCTCTCTCTCTCTAGGAGATATCTGTACACTGACTGGTGTCTCTCAGTCCCCTCTCTCTCAGGGAGATATCTGTACGCTGACTGTTGTCTCTCAGTCCTCTCTCTCAGGGAGATATCTGTACGCTGACTGGTGTTTCTCAGTCCTCTCTCTCTCTCTCAGGGAGATATCTGTACACTGACTGGTGTCTCTCAGTCCCCTCTCTCTCTCTCTCAGGGAAATATCTGTACACTGACTGGTGTCTCTCAGTCCCCTCTCTCTCAGGGAGATATCTGTACACTGACTGGTGTCTCTCAGTCCCCTCTCTCTCTCTCTCTCTCAGGGAGATATCTGTACACTGACTGGTGTCTATCAGTCACCTCTCTCTCTCTGGGAGATATCTGTACACTGACTGGTGTCTCTCAGTCCTCTCTCTCTCTGGGAGATATCTGTACACTGACTGGTGTCTCTCAGTCCCCTCTCTCTCAGGGAGATATCTGTACACTGACTGGTGTCTCTCAGTCCCCTCTCTCTCAGGGAGATATCTGTACACTGACTGGTGTCTCTCAGTCCCCTCTCTCTCAGGGAGATATCTGTACACTGACTGGTGTCTCTCAGTCCCCTCTCTCTCAGGGAGATATCTGTACACTGACTGGTGTCTCTCAGTCCCCTCTCTCTCAGGGAGATATCTGTACACTGACTGGTGTCTCTCAGTCCCCTCTCTCTCTCTCAGGGAGATATCTGTACACTGCCTGGTGTCTCTCAGTCCCCTCTCTCTCTCTCAGGGAGATATCTGTACACTGACTGGTGTCTCTCAGTCCCCTCTCTCTCAGGGAGATATCTGTACCCTGACTGGTGTCTCTCAGTCCCCTCTCTCTCAGGGAGATATCTGTACCCTGACTGGTGTCTCTCAGTCCCCTCTCTCTCAGGGAGATATCTGTACCCTGACTGGTGTCTCTCAGTCCCCTCTCTCTCAGGGAGATATCTGTACACTGACTGGTGTCTCTCAGTCCTCTCTCTCTCAGGGAGATATCTGTACACTGACTGGTATCTCTCAGTCCCCTCTCTCTCTCAAGGAGATATCTGTACACTGACTGGTGTCTCTCAGTCCCCTCTCTCTCTCAGGGAGATATCTGTACACCTGACTGGTGTCTCTCAGTCCCCCCCTCTCTCTCAGGGAGATATCTGTACACTGACTGGTGTCTCTCAGTCCCCTCTCTCTCTCAGGGAGATATCTGTACACTGACTGGTGTCTCTCACTCCCCTCTCAGGGAGATATCTGTACACTGACTGGTGTCTCTCAGTCCTCTCTCTCTCTCGGGGAGATATCTGTACACTGACTGGTGTCTCTCAGTCCTCTCTCTCTCCCAGGGAGATATCTGTACGCTGACTGGTGTCTCTCAGTCCTCTCTCTCTCTCAGGGAGATATCTGTACACTGACTGGTGTCTCTCAGTCCCCTCTCTCTCTCTCAGGGAGATATCTGTACGCTGACTGTTGTCTCTCAGTCCTCTCTCTCAGGGAGATATCTGTACGCTGACTGGTGTTTCTCAGTTCTCTCTCTCTCTCAGGGAGATATCTGTACACTGACTGGTGTCTCTCAGTCCCCTCTCTCTCTCTCTCAGGGAAATATCTGTACACTGACTGGTGTCTCTCAGTCCCCTCTCTCTCAGGGAGATATCTGTACACTGACTGGTGTCTCTCAGTCCCCTCTCTCTCTCTCTCTCTCAGGGAGATATCTGTACACTGACTGGTGTCTATCAGTCACCTCTCTCTCTCTGGGAGATATCTGTACACTGACTGGTGTCTCTCAGTCCCCTCTCTCTGAGGGAGATATCTGTACACTGACTGGTGTCTCTCAGTCCCCTCTCTCTCAGGGAGATATCTGTACACTGACTGGTGTCTCTCAGTCCCCTCTCTCTCAGGGAGATATCTGTACACTGACTGGTGTCTCTCAGTCCCCTCTCTCTCAGGGAGATATCTGTACACTGACTGGTGTCTCTCAGTCCCCTCTCTCTCAGGGAGATATCTGTACACTGACTGGTGTCTCTCAGTCCCCTCTCTCTCAGGGAGATATCTGTACACTGACTGGTGTCTCTCAGTCCCCTCTCTCTCTCTCAGGGAGATATCTGTACACTGACTGGTGTCTCTCAGTCCCCTCTCTCTCTCTCTCAGGGAGATATCTGTACACTGACTGGTGTCTCTCAGTCCCCTCTCTCTCAGGGAGATATCTGTACCCTGACTGGTGTCTCTCAGTCCCCTCTCTCTCAGGGAGATATCTGTACCCTGACTGGTGTCTCTCAGTCCCCTCTCTCTCAGGGAGATATCTGTACCCTGACTGGTGTCTCTCAGTCCCCTCTCTCTCAGGGAGATATCTGTACACTGACTGGTGTCTCTCAGTCCTCTCTCTCTCAGGGAGATATCTGTACACTGACTGGTATCTCTCAGTCCCCTCTCTCTCTCAAGGAGATATCTGTACACTGACTGGTGTCTCTCAGTCCCCTCTCTCTCTCAGGGAGATATCTGTACACCTGACTGGTGTCTCTCAGTCCCCCCCTCTCTCTCAGGGAGATATCTGTACACTGACTGGTGTCTCTCAGTCCCCTCTCTCTCTCAGGGAGATATCTGTACACTGACTGGTGTCTCTCACTCCCCTCTCAGGGAGATATCTGTACACTGACTGGTGTCTCTCAGTCCTCTCTCTCTCTCGGGGAGATATCTGTACACTGACTGGTGTCTCTCAGTCCTCTCTCTCTCCCAGGGAGATATCTGTACGCTGACTGGTGTCTCTCAGTCCTCTCTCTCTCTCAGGGAGATATCTGTACACTGACTGGTGTCTCTCAGACCCCTCTCTCTCTCTCAGGGAGATATCTGTACGCTGACTGGTGTTTCTCAGTTCTCTCTCTCTCTCTCAGGGAGATATCTGTACACTGACTGGTGTCTCTCAGTCCCCTCTCTCTCAGCGAGATATCTGTACACTGACTGGTGTCTCTCAGTCCCCTCTCTCTCTCTCAGGGAGATATCTGTACGCTGACTGGTGTTTCTCAGTCCTCTCTCTCTCTCTCAGGGAGATATCTGTACACTGACTGGTGTCTCTCAGTCCCCACTCTCTCAGGGAGATATCTGTACACTGACTGGTGTCTCTCAGTCCCCTCTCTCTCTCAGGGAGATATCTGGACACTGACTGGTGTCTCTCAGTCCCCTCTCTCTCTCTCAGGGAGATATCTGTACACAGACTGGTGTCTCTCAGTCCCCTCTCTCTCACGGAGATATCTGTACACTGACTGGTGTCTCTCAGTCCCCTCTCTCTCACGGAGATATCTGTACACTGACTGGTGTCTCTCAGTCCCCTCTCTCTCAGGGAGATATCTGTACACTGACTGGTGTCTCTCAGTCCCCTCTCTCTCTCTCTCTCTCAGGGAAATATCTGTACACTGACTGGTGTCTCTCAGTCCCCTCTCTCTCAGGGAGATATCTGTACACTGACTGGTGTCTCTCAGTCCCCTCTCTCTCTCTAGGAGATATCTGTACACTGACTGGTGTCTCTCAGTCCCCTCTCTCTCAGGGAGATATCTGTACGCTGACTGGTGTCTCTCAGTCCTCTCTCTCAGGGAGATATCTGTACGCTGACTGGTGTTTCTCAGTCCTCTCTCTCTCTCTCAGGGAGATATCTGTACACTGACTGGTGTCTCTCAGTCCCCTCTCTCTCAGGGAGATATCTGTACCCTGACTGGTGTCTCTCAGTCCCCTCTCTCTCAGGGAGATATCTGTACACTGACTGGTGTCTCTCAGTCCCCCCTCTCTCTCAGGGAGATATCTGTACACTGACTGGTGTCTCTCAGTCCCCTCTCTCTCAGGGAGATATCTGTACACTGACTGGTGTCTCTCAGTCCCCTTCTCTCAGGGAGATATCTGTACACTGACTGGTGTCTCTCAGTCCCCTCTCTCTCAGCGAGATATCTGCACACTGACTGGTGTCTCTCAGTCCCCTCTCTCTCAGGGAGCTATCTGTACACTGACTGGTGTCTCTCAGTCCCCTCTCAGCGAGATATCTGCACACTGACTGGTGTCTCTCAGTCCCCTCTCTCTCAGGGAGATATCTGTACACTGACTGGTGTCTCTCAGTCCCCTCTCTCTCAGCGAGATATCTGCACACTGACTGGTGTCTCTCAGTCCCCTCTCTCTCAGGGAGATATCTGTACACTGACTGGTGTCTCTCAGTCCCCTCTCTCTCAGCGAGATATCTGAACACTGACTTGTGTCTCTCAGTCCCCTCTCTCTCTCTCAGGGAGATATCTGCACACTGACTGGTGTCTCTCAGTCCCCCCTCTCTCTCAGGGAGATATCTGTACACTGACTGGTGTCTCTCAGTCCCCTCTCTCTCAGCGAGATATCTGCACACTGACTGGTGTCTCTCAGTCCCCTCTCTCTCTCAGGGAGATATCTGTACACTGACTGGTATCTCTCAGTCCCCTCTCTCTCTCACGGAGATATCTGTACACTGACTGGTGTCTCTCAGTCCCCTCTCTCTCAGGGAGATATCTGTACACTGACTGGTGTCTCTCAGTCCCCTCTCTCTCAGGGAGATATCTGTACACTGACTGGTGTCTCTCAGTCCCCTCTCTCTCAGGGAGATATCTGTACACTGACTGGTATCTCTCAGTCCCCTCTCTCTCTCAGGGAGATATCTGTACACTGACTGGTGTCTCTCAGTCCCCTCTCTCTCAGGGAGATATCTGTACACTGACTGGCGTCTCTCAGTCCCCTCTCTCTCTCAGGGAGATATCTGTACACTGACTGGTGTCACTCAGTCCTGTCTCTCTCTCTCTCTCAGGGAGATATCTGTACACTGACCGGTGTCTCTCAGTCCCCTCTCTCTCTCTGGGAGATATCTGTACACTGACCGGTGTCTCTCAGTCCCCTCTCTCTCTCAGTGAGATATCTGTACACTGACGGGTGTCTCTCAGTCCCCCTCTCTCAGTGAGATATGTTTACACTGACTGGTGTC
This sequence comes from Scyliorhinus torazame, assembly GCF_047496885.1. Taxonomy (NCBI): domain Eukaryota; kingdom Metazoa; phylum Chordata; class Chondrichthyes; order Carcharhiniformes; family Scyliorhinidae; genus Scyliorhinus; species Scyliorhinus torazame. The sequence goes on from NW_027308863.1 coordinate 16,148, forward strand.
ACTCAGTCCCCTCTCTCTCTCAGGGAGATATCTGTACACTGACTGGTGTCTCTCAGTCCCCTCTCTCTCTCAGGGAGATATCTGTACACTGACTGGTGTCTCTCAGTCCCCTCTCTCTCAGGGAGATATCTGTACACAGACTGGAGTCTCTCAGTCCCCTCTCTCTCAGGGAGATATCTGTACACTGACTGGTGTTTCTCGGTCCCCTCTCTCTCTCTCTCAGGGAGATATCTGTACACTGACTGGTGTCTCTCAGTCCCCTCTCAGGGAGATACCTGTACACTGACTGGTGTCTCTCAGTCCCCTCTCTCTCAGGGAGATATCTGTACACTGACTGGTGTCTCTCAGTCACCTCTCTCTCTCTGGGAGATATCTGTACACTGACTGGTGTCTCTCAGTCCCCTCTCTCTCAGGGAGATATCTGTACACTGACTGGTGTCTCTCAGTCCCCTCTCTCTCAGGGAGATATCTGTACACTGACTGGTGCCTCTCAGTCCCCTCTCTCTCAGGGAGATATCTGTACACTGACTGGTGTCTCTCAGTCCCCTCTCTCTCTCTCAGGGAGATATCTGTACACTGACTGGTGTCTCTCAGTCCCCTCTCTCTCTCTCAGGGAGATATCTGTACACTGACTGGTGTCTCTCAGTCCCCTCTCTCTCTCTCAGGGAGATATCTGTACACTGACTGGTGTCTCTCAGTCCCCTCTCTCTCAGGGAGATATCTGTACACTGACTGGTGTCTCTCAGTCCCCTCTCTCTCAGGGAGATATCTGTACACTGACTGGTGTCTCTCAGTCCCCTCTCTCTCAGGGAGATATCTGTACACTGACTGGTGTCTCTCATTCCCCTCTCTCTCTCTCAGGGAGATATCTGTACACTGACTGGTGTCTCTCAGTCCCCTCTCTCTCAGGGAGATATCTGTACACTGACTGGTGTCTCTCAGTCCCCTCTCTCACTCAGGGAGATATCTGTACACTGACTGGTGTCTCTCAGTCCCCTCTCTCTCAGGGAGATATCTGTACACTGACTGGTGTATCTCAGTCCCCTCTCAGGGAGATATCTGTACACTGCCTGGTGTCTCCCAGTCCCATCTCTCTTTCTCAGGGAGATATCTGTACACTGACTGGTGTCTCTCAGTCCCCTCTCTCTCAGCGAGATATCTGCACACTGACTGGTGTCTCTCAGTCCCCTCTCTCTCTCAGGGAGATATCTGTACACTGACTGGTATCTCTCAGTCCCCTCTCTCTCTCAGGGAGATATCTGTACACTGACTGGTGTCTCTCAGTCCCCTCTCTCTGAGGGAGATGTCTGTACCCTGACTGGTGTCTCTCAGTCCCCTCTCTCTCAGGGAGATATCTGTACACTGACTGGTATCTCTCAGTCCCCTCTCTCTCTCAGGGAGATATCTGTACACTGACTGGTGTCTCTCAGTCCCCTCTCTCTCAGGGAGATATCTGTACACTGACTGGTGTATCTCAGTCCCCTCTCAGGGAGATATCTGTACACTGCCTGGTGTCTCCCAGTCCCATCTCTCTCAGGGAGATATCTGTACACTGACTGGTGTCTCTCAGTCCCCTCTCTCTTTCTCAGGGAGATATCTGTACACTGACTGGTGTCTCTCAGTCCCCTCTCTCAGGGAGATATCTGTACACTGACTGGTGTCTCTCAGTCCCCACTCTCTCAGGGAGATATCTGGACACTGACTGGTGTCTCTCAGTCCCCTCTCTCTCTCTCAGGGAGATATCTGTACACAGACTGGTGTCTCTCAGTCCCCTCTCTCTCACGGAGATATCTGTACACTGACTGGTGTCTCTCAGTCCCCTCTCTCTCAGGGATATATATGTACACTGACTGGTGTCTCTCAGTCCCCTCTCTCTCTCTCAGGGAGATATCTGTACACTGACTGGTGTCTCTCAGTCCCCTCTCTCTCTCTCTCTCTCAGGGAGATATCTGTACACTGACTGGTGTCTCTCAGTCCCCTCTCTCTCTCTCTCTCTCAGGGAGATATCTGTACACTGACTGGTGTCTATCAGTCACCTCTCTCTCTCTGGGAGATATCTGTACACTGACTGGTGTCTCTCAGTCCCCTCTCTCTGAGGGAGATATCTGTACACTGACTGGTGTCTCTCAGTCCCCTCTCTCTCAGGGAGATATCTGTACACTGACTGGTGTCTCTCAGTCCCCTCTCTCTCAGGGAGATATCTGTACACTGACTGGTGTCTCTCAGTCCCCTCTCTCTCAGGGAGATATCTGTACACTGACTGGTGTCTCTCAGTCCCCTCTCTCTCAGGGAGATATCTGTACCCTGACTGGTGTCTCTCAGTCCCCTCTCTCTCAGGGAGATATCTGTACCCTGACTGGTGTCTCTCAGTCCCCTCTCTCTCAGGGAGATATCTGTACACTGACTGGTGTCTCTCAGTCCTCTCTCTCTCAGGGAGATATCTGTACCCTGACTGGTGTCTCTCAGTCCCCTCTCTCTCAGGGAGATATCTGTACACTGACTGGTGTCTCTCAGTCCTCTCTCTCTCAGGGAGATATCTGTACACTGACTGGTATCTCTCAGTCCCCTCTCTCTCTCAAGGAGATATCTGTACACTGACTGGTGTCTCTCAGTCCCCTCTCTCTCTCAGGGAGATATCTGTACACCTGACTGGTGTCTCTCAGTCCCCCCCTCTCTCTCAGGGAGATATCTGTACACTGACTGGTGTCTCTCAGGCCCCTCTCTCTCTCAGGGAGATATCTGTACACTGACTGGTGTCTCTCAGTCCCCTCTCAGGGAGATATCTGTACACTGACTGGTTTCTCTCAGTCCTCTCTCTCTCTCGGGGAGATATCTGTACACTGACTGGTGTCTCTCAGTCCCCTCTCTCTCAGGGAGATATCTGTACACTGACTGGTGTCTCTCAGTCCTCTCTCTCTCCCAGGGAGATATCTGTACGCTGACTGGTGTCTCTCAGTCCTCTCTCTCTCTCAGGGAGATATCTGTACACTGACTGGTGTCTCTCAGTCCCCTCTCTCTCTCTCAGGGAGATATCTGTACGCTGACTGGTGTTTCTCAGTCCTCTCTCTCTCTCAGGGAGATATCTGTACACTGACTGGTGTCTCTCAGTCCCCTCTCTCTCAGCGAGATATCTGTACACTGACTGGTGTCTCTCAGTCCCCTCTCTCTCTCTCTCAGGGAGATATCTGTACACTGACTGGTGTTTCTCAGTCCTCTCTCTCTCTCTCTCAGGGAGATATCTGTACACTGACTGGCGTCTCTCAGTCCCCTCTCTCTCTCAGGGAGATATCTGGACACTGACTGGTGTCTCTCAGTCCCCTCTCTCTCTCTCAGGGAGATATCTGTACGCTGACTGGTGTTTCTCAGTCCTCTCTCTCTCTCAGGGAGATATCTGTACACTGACTGGCGTCTCTCAGTCCCCTCTCTCTCTCAGGGAGATATCTGGACACTGACTGGTGTCTCTCAGTCCCCTCTCTCTCTCTCAGGGAGATATCTGTACACAGACTGGTGTCTCTCAGTCCCCTCTCTCTCACGGAGATATCTGTACACAGACTGGTGTCTCTCAGTCCCCTCTCTCTCACGGAGATATCTGTACACTGACTGGTGTCTCTCAGTCCCCTCTCTCTCTCTCTCTCAGGGAGATATCTGTACACTGACTGGTGTCTCTCAGTCCCCTCTCTCTCTCTGGGAGATATCTGTACACTGACTGGTGTCTCTCAGTCCCCTCTCTCTCAGGGAGATATCTGTACGCTGACTGGTGTCTCTCAGTCCTCTCTCTCAGGGAGATATCTGTACGCTGACTGGTGTTTCTCAGTCCTCTCTCTCTCTCTCAGGGAGATATCTGTACAGTGACTGGTGTCTCTCAGTCTCCTCTCTCTCAGGGAGATGTCTGTACCCTGACTGGTGTCTCTCAGTCCCCTCTCTCTCAGGGAGATATCTGTACACTGACTGGTGTCTCTCAGTCCCCCCTCTCTCTCAGGGAGATATCTGTACACTGACTGGTGTCTCTCAGTCCCCTCTCTCTCAGGGAGATATCTGTACACTGACTGGTGTCTCTCAGTCCCCTTCTCTCAGGGAGATATCTGTACACTGACTGGTGTCTCTCAGTCCCCTCTCTCTCAGCGAGATATCTGCACACTGACTGGTGTCTCTCAGTCCCCTCTCTCTCAGTGAGATATCTGTACACTGACTGGTGTCTCTCAGTCCCCTCTCAGCGAGATATCTGCACACTGACTGGTGTCTCTCAGTCCCCTCTCTCTCAGGGAGATATCTGTACACTGACTGGTGTCTCTCAGTCCCCTCTCTCTCAGCGAGATATCTGCACACTGACTTGTGTCTCTCAGTCCCCTCTCTCTCTCTCTCAGGGAGATATCTGCACACTGACTGGTGTCTCTCTGTCCCCCCTCTCTCTCAGGGAGATATCTGTACACTGACTGGTGTCTCTCAGTCCCCTCTCTCTCAGCGAGATATCTGCACACTGACTGGTGTCTCTCAGTCCCCTCTCTCTCTCAGGGAGATATCTGTACACTGACTGGTATCTCTCAGTCCCCTCTCTCTCTCAGGGAGATATCTGTACACTGACTGGTGTCTCTCAGTCCCCTCTCTCTCAGGGAGATATCTGTACACTGACTGGTGTCTCTCAGTCCCCTCTCTCTCAGGGAGATATCTGTCCACTGACTGGTGTCTCTCAGTCCCCTCTCTCTCAGGGAGATATCTGTACACTGACTGGTATCTCTCAGTCCCCTCTCTCTCTCAGGGAGATATCTGTACACTGACTGGTATCTCTCAGTCCCCTCTCTCTCAGGGAGATATCTGTACCCTGCCTGGTGTCTCTCAGTCCCCTCTCTCTCAGGGAGATATCTGTACACTGACTGGCGTCTCTCAGTCCCCTCTCTCTCTCAGGGAGATATCTGTACACTGACTGGTGTCACTCAGTCCTGTCTCTCTCTCTCTCTCTCAGGGAGATATCTGTACACTGACCGGTGTCTCTCAGTCCCCTCTCTCTCTCTGGGAGATATCTGTACACTGACCGGTGTCTCTCAGTCCCCTCTCTCTCTCAGTGAGATATCTGTACACTGACGGGTGTCTCTCAGTCCCCCTCTCTCAGTGAGATATGTTTACACTGACTGGTGTCACTCAGTCCCCTCTCTCTCTCAGGGAGATATCTGTACACAGACTGGTGTCTCTCAGTCCCCTCTCTCTCTCAGGGAGATATCTGTACACTGACTGGTGTCTCTCAGTCCCCTCTCTCTCAGGGAGATATCTGTACACAGACTGGAGTCTCTCAGTCCCCTCTCTCTCAGGGAGATATCTGTACAATGACTGGTGTTTCTCGGTCCCCTCTCTCTCTCTCAGGGAGATATCTGTACACTGACTGGTGTCTCTCAGTCCCCTCTCAGGGAGATACCTGTACACTGACTGGTGTCTCTCAGTCCCCTCTCTCTCTCTCTCAGGGAAATATCTGTACACTGACTGGTGTCTCTCAGTCCCCTCTCTCTCAGGGAGATATCTGTACACTGACTGGTGTCTCTCAGTCCCCTCTCTCCCTCTCTCTCAGGGAGATATCTGTACACTGACTGGTGTCTCTCAGTCACCTCTCTCTCTCTGGGAGATATCTGTACACTGACTGGTGTCTCTCAGTCCCCTCTCTCTCAGGGAGATATCTGTACACTGACTGGTGTCTCTCAGTCCCCTCTCTCTCAGGGAGATATCTGTACACTGACTGGTGTCTCTCAGTCCCCTCTCTCTCAGGGAGATATCTGTACACTGACTGGTGTCTCTCAGTCCCCTCTCTCTCAGGGAGATATCTGTACACTGACTGGTGTCTCTCAGTCCCCTCTCTCTCTCTCAGGGAGATATCTGTACACTGACTGGTGTCTCTCAGTCCCCTCTCTCACTCAGGGAGATATCTGTACACTGACTGGTGTCTCTCAGTCCCCTCTCTCTCAGGGAGATATCTGTACACTGACTGGTGTATCTCAGTCCCCTCTCAGGGAGATATCTGTACACTGCCTGGTGACTCCCAGTCCCATCTCTCTCAGGGAGATAACTGTACACTGACTGGTGTCTCTCAGTCCCCTCTCTCTCTCTCAGGGAGATATCTGTACACTGACTGGTGTCTCTCAGTCCCCTCTCTCTCAGGGAGATATCTGGACACTGACTGGTGTCTCTCAGTCCCCTCTCTCTCTCTCAGGGAGATATCTGTACACAGACTGGTGTCTCTCAGTCCCCTCTCTCTCACGGAGATATCTGTACACTGACTGGTGTCTCTCAGTCCCCTCTCTCTCAGGGATATATATGTACACTGACTGGTGTCTCTCAGTCCCCTCTCTCTCTCTCAGGGAGATATCTGTACACTGACTGGTGTCTCTCAGTCCCCTCTCTCTCTCTCTCAGGGAAATATCTGTACACTGACTGGTGTCTCTCAGTCCCCTCTCTCTCAGGGAGATATCTGTACACTGGCTGGTGTCTCTCAGTCCCCTCTCTCTCTGTCTCTCAGGGAGATATCTGTACACTGACTGGTGTCTCTCAGTCACCTCTCTCTCTCTGGGAGATATCTGTACACTGACTGGTGTCTCTCAGTCCCCTCTCTCTCAGGGAGATATCTGTACACTGACTAGTGTCTCTCAGTCCCCTCTCTCTCAGGGAGATATCTGTACACTGACTGGTGTCTCTCAGTCCCCTCTCTCTCAGGGAGATATCTGTACACTGACTGGTGTCTCTCAGTCCCCTCTCTCTCAGGGAGATATCTGTACACTGACTGGTGTCTCTCAGTCCCCTCTCTCTCAGGGAGATATCTGTACACTGACTGGTGTCTCTCAGTCCCCTCTCTCTCTCACGGAGATATCTGTACACTGACTGGTGTCTCTCAGTCCCCTCTCTCTCTCTCAGGGAGATATCTGTACACAGACTGGTGTCTCTCAGTCCTCTCTCTCTCAGGGAGATATCTGTACACTGACTGGTGTCTCTCAGTCCCCTCTCTCTCAGGGAGATATCTGTACACTGACTGGTGTCTCTCAGTCCCCTCTCTCACTCAGGGAGATATCTGTACACTGACTGGTGTCTCTCAGTCCCCTCTCTCTCAGGGAGATATCTGTACACTGACTGGTGTCTCTCATTCCCCTCTCTCTCTCTCAGGGAGATATCTGTACACTGACTGGTGTCTCTCAGTCCCCTCTCTCTCAGGGAGATATCTGTACACTGACTGGTGTCTCTCAGTCCCCTCTCTCTCAGGGAGATATCTGTACACTGACTGGTGTATCTCAGTCCCCTCTCAGGGAGATATCTGTACACTGCCTGGTGTCTCCCAGTCCCATCTCTCTCAGGGAGATATCTGTACACTGACTGGTGTCTCTCAGTCCCCTCTCTCTCTCTCTCAGGGAGATATCTGTACACTGACTGGTGTCTCTCAGTCCCCTCTCTCTCAGGGAGATATCTGTACACTGACTGGTGTCTCTCAGTCCCCTCTCTCTCAGGGAGATATCTGTACACTGACTGGTGCCTCTCAGTCCCCTCTCTCTCAGGGAGATATCTGTACACTGACTGGTGTCTCTCAGTCCCCTCTCTCTCAGGGAGATATCTGTACACTGACTGGTGTCTCTCATTCCCCTCTCTCTCTCTCAGGGAGATATCTGTACACTGACTGGTGTCTCTCAGTCCCCTCTCTCTCAGGGAGATATCTGTACACTGACTGGTGTCTCTCAGTCCCCTCTCTCACTCAGGGAGATATCTGTACACTGACTGGTGTCTCTCAGTCCCCTCTCTCTCAGGGAGATATCTGTACACTGACTGGTGTATCTCAGTCCCCTCTCAGGGAGATATCTGTACACTGCCTGGTGTCTCCCAGTCCCATCTCTCTCAGGGAGATATCTGTACACTGACTGGTGTCTCTCAGTCCCCTCTCTCTCTCTCTCAGGGAGATATCTGTACACTGACTGGTGTCTCTCAGTCCCCTCTCTCTCAGGGAGATATCTGTACACTGACTGGTGTCTCTCAGTCCCCACTCTCTCAGGGAGATATCTGGACACTGACTGGTGTCTCTCAGTCCCCTCTCTCCCAGGGAGATATCTGTACACTGACTGGTGTCTCTCAGTCCCCTCTCTCTCAGGGAGATATCTGTACACTGACTGGTATCTCTCAGTCCCCTCTCTCTCTCAAGGAGATATCTGTACACCTGACTGGTGTCTCTCAGTCCCCCCCTCTCTCTCAGGGAGATATCTGTACACTGACTGGTGTCTCTCAGTCCCCTCTCTCTCAGGGATATATATGTACACTGACTGGTGTCTCTCAGTCCCCTCTCTCTCTCTCAGGGAGATATCTGTACACTGACTGGTGTCTCTCAGTCCCCTCTCTCTCTCTCTCTCTCAGGGAAATATCTGTACACTGACTGGTGTGTCTCAGTCCCCTCTCTCTCAGGGAGATATCTGTACACTGACTGGTGTCTCTCAGTCCCCTCTCTCTCTCTCTCAGGGAGATATCTGTACACTGACTGGTGTCTCTCAGTCCCCTCTCTCTCAGGGAGATATCTGTACACTGACTGGTGTCTATCAGTCCCCTCTCTCTCGGGGAGATATCTGTACACTGACTGGTGTCTCTCAGTCCCCTCTCTCTCAGGGAGATATCTGTACACTGACTGGTGTCTCTCATTCCCCTCTCTCTCTCTCAGGGAGATATCTGTACACTGACTGGTGTCTCTCAGTCCCCTCTCTCTCAGGGAGATATCTGTACACTGACTGGTGTCTCTCAGTCCCCTCTCTCACTCAGGGAGATATCTGTACACTGACTGGTGTCTCTCAGTCCCCTCTCTCTCGGGGAGATATCTGTACACTGACTGGTGTATCTCAGTCCCCTCTCAGGGAGATATCTGTACACTGCCTGGTGTCTCCCAGTCCCATCTCTCTCAGGGAGATATCTGTACACTGACTGGTGTCTCTCAGTCCCCTCTCTCTCTCTCAGGGAGATATCTGTACACTGACTGGTGTCTCTCAGTCCCCTCTCTCTCAGGGAGATATCTGTACACTGACTGGTGTCTCTCAGTCCCCACTCTCTCAGGGAGATATCTGGACACTGACTGGTGTCTCTCAGTCCCCTCTCTCCCAGGGAGATATCTGTACACTGACTGGTGTCTCTCAGTCCTCTCTCTCTCAGGGAGATATCTGTACACTGACTGGTATCTCTCAGTCCCCTCTCTCTCTCAAGGAGATATCTGTACACTGACTGGTGTCTCTCAGTCCCCTCTCTCTCTCAGGGAGATATCTGTACACTGACTGGTGTCTCTCAGTCCCCCCCTCTCTCTCAGGGAGATATCTGTACACCTGACTGGTGTCGCTCAGTCCCCCCCTCTCTCTCAGGGAGATATCTGTACACAGACTGGTGTCTCTCAGTCCCCTCTCTCTCACGGAGATATCTGTACACTGACTGGTGTCTCTCAGTCCCCTCTCTCTCAGGGATATATATGTACACTGACTGGTGTCTCTCAGTCCCCTCTCTCTCTCTCAGGGAGATATCTGTACACTGACTGGTGTCTCTCAGTCCCCTCTCTCTCTCTCTCTCTCAGGGAAATATCTGTACACTGACTGGTGTCCCTCAGTCCCCTCTCTCTCAGGGAGATATCTGTACACTGACTGGTGTCTATCAGTCACCTCTCTCTCTCTGGGAGATATCTGTACACTGACTGGTGTCTCTCAGTCCCCTCTCAGGGAGATATCTGTACACTGACTGGTGTCTCTCAGTCCCCTCTCTCTCAGGGAGATATCTGGACACTGACTGGTCTCTCTCAGTCCCCTCTCTCTCAGGCAGATATCTGTACACTGACTGGTGTCTCTCAGTCCCCTCTCTCTCAGGGAGATATCTGTACACTGACTGGTGTCTCTCAGTCCCCTCTCTCTCAGGGAGATATCTGTACACTGACTGGTGTCTCTCAGTCCCCTCTCTCTCTCTCAGGGAGATATCTGTACACTGACTGGTGTCTCTCAGTCCCCTCTCTCTCTCTCAGGGAGATATCTGTACACTGACTGGTGTCTCTCAGTCCCCACTCTCTCAGGGAGATATCTGGACACTGACTGGTGTCTCTCAGTCCCCTCTCTCTCTCAGGGAGATATCTGTACACTGACTGGTGTCTCTCAGTCCCCTCTCTCTCACGGAGATATCTGTACACTGACTGGTGTCTCTCAGTCCCCTCTCTCTCACGGAGATATCTGTACACTGACTGGTGTCTCTCAGTCCCCTCTCTCTCTCTCTCTCAGGGAGATATCTGTACACTGACTGGTGTCTCTCAGTCCCCTCTCTCTCAGGGAGATATCTGTACACTGACTGGTGTCTCTCAGTCCCCTCTCTCTCTCAGGGAGATATCTGTACACTGACTGGTGTCTCTCAGTCCCCTCTCTCTCACGGAGATATCTGTACACTGACTGGTGTCTCTCAGTCCCCTCTCTCTCTCTCAGGGAGATATCTGTACACTGACTGGTGTCTCTCAGACCCCTTCTCTCTCAGGGAGATATCTGTACACTGACTGGTGTCTCTCAGTCCCGTCTCACTCAGGGAGATATCTGTACACTGACTGGTGTCTCTCAGTCCCCTCTCTCTCAGGGAGATATCTGTACACTGACTGGTGTCTCTCAGTCCCCTCTCTCTCTCTCAGGGAGATATCTGTACACTGACTGGTGTCTCTCAGTCCCCTCTCTCTCAGGGAGATATCTGTACACTGACTGTTGTCTCTCAGTCCCCTCTCTCTCTCAGGGTGATATCTGTACACTGACTGGTGTCTCTCAGGCCCCTCTCTCAGGGAGATATCTGTACACTGACGGGTGTCTCTCAGTCCCCTCTCTCTCAGGGAGATATCTGTACCCTGACTGGTGTCTCTCAGTCCCCTCTCTCTCAGGGAGATATCTGTACCCTGACTGGTGTCTCTCAGTCCCCTCTCTCTCAGGGAGATATCTGTACACTGACTGGTGTCTCTCAGTCCTCTCTCTCTCTCAGGGAGATATCTGTACACTGACTGGTGTCTCTTAGTCCCCTCTCTCTCTCTCAGGGAGATATCTGTACGCTGACCGGTGTTTCTCAGTCCTCTCTCTCTCTCTCTCAGGGAGATATCTGTACACTGACTGGTGTCTCTCAGTCCCCTCTCTCTCAGGGAGATATCTGTACACTGACTGGTGTCTCTCAGTCCCCCCCTCTCTCTCAGGGAGATATCTGTACACTGACTGGTGTCTCTCAGTCCCCTCTCAGGGAGATATCTGTACACCTGACTGGTGTCTCTCAGTCCCCCCTCTCTCTCAGCGAGATATCTGTACACTGACTGGTGTCTCTCAGTCCCGTCTCAGGGAAATATCTGTACACTGACTGGTGTCTCTCAGTCCCCTCTCTCTCAGGCAGATATCTGTACACTGACTGGTGTCTCTCAGTCCCCTCTCTCTCAGCGAGATATCTGCACACTGACTTGTGTCTCTCAGTCCCCTCTCTCTCTCTCAGGGAGATATCTGCACACTGACTGGTGTCTCTCTGTCCCCCCTCTCTCTCAGGGAGATATCTGTACACTGACTGGTGTCTCTCAGTCCCCTCTCTCTCAGCGAGATATCTGCACACTGACTGGTGTCTCTCAGTCCCCTCTCTCTCTCAGGGAGATATCTGTACACTGACTGGTATCTCTCAGTCCCCTCTCTCTCTCAGGGAGATATCTGTACACTGACTGGTGTCTCTCAGTCCCCTCTCTCTCAGGGAGATATCTGTACACTGACTGGTGTCTCTCAGTCCCCTCTCTCTCTCTCAGGGAGATATCTGTACACTGACTGGTGTCTCTCAGTCCCCTCTCTCACTCAGGGAGATATCTGTACACTGACTGGTGTCTCTCAGTCCCCTCTCTCTCAGGGAGATATCTGTACACTGACTGGTGTATCTCAGTCCCCTCTCAGGGAGATATCTGTACACTGCCTGGTGTCTCCCAGTCCCATCTCTCTCAGGGAGATAACTGTACACTGACTGGTGTCTCTCAGTCCCCTCTCTCTCTCTCAGGGAGATATCTGTACACTGACTGGTGTCTCTCAGTCCCCTCTCTCTCAGGGAGATATCTGGACACTGACTGGTGTCTCTCAGTCCCCTCTCTCTCTCTCAGGGAGATATCTGTACACAGACTGGTGTCTCTCAGTCCCCTCTCTCTCACGGAGATATCTGTACACTGACTGGTGTCTCTCAGTCCCCTCTCTCTCAGGGATATATATGTACACTGACTGGTGTCTCTCAGTCCCCTCTCTCTCTCTCAGGGAGATATCTGTACACTGACTGGTGTCTCTCAGTCCCCTCTCTCTCTCTCTCAGGGAAATATCTGTACACTGACTGGTGTCTCTCAGTCCCCTCTCTCTCAGGGAGATATCTGTACACTGGCTGGTGTCTCTCAGTCCCCTCTCTCTCTGTCTCTCAGGGAGATATCTGTACACTGACTGGTGTCTCTCAGTCACCTCTCTCTCTCTGGGAGATATCTGTACACTGACTGGTGTCTCTCAGTCCCCTCTCTCTCAGGGAGATATCTGTACACTGACTAGTGTCTCTCAGTCCCCTCTCTCTCAGGGAGATATCTGTACACTGACTGGTGTCTCTCAGTCCCCTCTCTCTCAGGGAGATATCTGTACACTGACTGGTGTCTCTCAGTCCCCTCTCTCTCAGGGAGATATCTGTACACTGACTGGTGTCTCTCAGTCCCCTCTCTCTCAGGGAGATATCTGTACACTGACTGGTGTCTCTCAGTCCCCTCTCTCTCTCTCTCAGGGAGATATCTGTACACAGACTGGTGTCTCTCAGTCCCCTCTCTCTCTCACGGAGATATCTGTACACTGACTGGTGTCTCTCAGTCCCCTCTCTCTCTCTCAGGGAGATATCTGTACACAGACTGGTGTCTCTCAGTCCTCTCTCTCTCAGGGAGATATCTGTACACTGACTGGTGTCTCTCAGTCCCCTCTCTCTCAGGGAGATATCTGTACACTGACTGGTGTCTCTCAGTCCCCTCTCTCTCGGGGAGATATCTGTACACTGACTGGTGCCTCTCAGTCCCCTCTCTCTCAGGGAGATATCTGTACACTGACTGGTGTCTCTCAGTCCCCTCTCTCTCAGGGAGATATCTGTACACTGACTGGTGTCTCTCATTCCCCTCTCTCTCTCTCAGGGAGATATCTGTACACTGACTGGTGTCTCTCAGTCCCCTCTCTCTCAGGGAGATATCTGTACACTGACTGGTGTCTCTCAGTCCCCTCTCTCACTCAGGGAGATATCTGTACACTGACTGGTGTCTCTCAGTCCCCTCTCTCTCAGGGAGATATCTGTACACTGACTGGTGTATCTCAGTCCCCTCTCAGGGAGATATCTGTACACTGCCTGGTGTCTCCCAGTCCCATCTCTCTCAGGGAGATATCTGTACACTGACTGGTGTCTCTCAGTCCCCTCTCTCTCTCTCTCAGGGAGATATCTGTACACTGACTGGTGTCTCTCAGTCCCCTCTCTCTCAGGGAGATATCTGTACACTGACTGGTGTCTCTCAGTCCCCTCTCTCTCAGGGAGATATCTGTACACTGACTGGTGTCTCTCAGTCCCCTCTCTCTCGGGGAGATATCTGTACACTGACTGGTGCCTCTCAGTCCCCTCTCTCTCAGGGAGATATCTGTACACTGACTGGTGTCTCTCAGTCCCCTCTCTCTCAGGGAGATATCTGTACACTGACTGGTGTCTCTCATTCCCCTCTCTCTCTCTCAGGGAGATATCTGTACACTGACTGGTGTCTCTCAGTCCCCTCTCTCTCAGGGAGATATCTGTACACTGACTGGTGTCTCTCAGTCCCCTCTCTCACTCAGGGAGATATCTGTACACTGACTGGTGTCTCTCAGTCCCCTCTCTCTCAGGGAGATATCTGTACACTGACTGGTGTATCTCAGTCCCCTCTCAGGGAGATATCTGTACACTGACTGGTGTCTCTCAGTCCCCTCTCTCACTCAGGGAGATATCTGTACACTGACTGGTGTCTCTCAGTCCCCTCTCTCTCAGGGAGATATCTGTACACTGACTGGTGTATCTCAGTCCCCTCTCAGGGAGATATCTGTACACTGCCTGGTGTCTCCCAGTCCCATCTCTCTCAGGGAGATATCTGTACACTGACTGGTGTCTCTCAGTCCCCTCTCTCTCTCTCTCAGGGAGATATCTGTACACTGACTGGTGTCTCTCAGTCCCCTCTCTCTCAGGGAGATATCTGTACACTGACTGGTGTCTCTCAGTCCCCACTCTCCCAGGGAGATATCTGGACACTGACTGGTGTCTCTCAGTCCCCTCTCTCCCAGGGAGATATCTGTACACTGACTGGTGTCTCTCAGTCCCCTCTCTCTCAGGGAGATATCTGTACACTGACTGGTATCTCTCAGTCCCCTCTCTCTCTCAAGGAGATATCTGTACACCTGACTGGTGTCTCTCAGTCCCCCCCTCTCTCTCAGGGAGATATCTGTACACTGACTGGTGTCTCTCAGTCCCCTCTCTCTCAGGGATATATATGTACACTGACTGGTGTCTCTCAGTCCCCTCTCTCTCTCTCAGGGAGATATCTGTACACTGACTGGTGTCTCTCAGTCCCCTCTCTCTCTCTCAGGGAAATATCTGTACACTGACTGGTGTGTCTCAGTCCCCTCTCTCTCAGGGAGATATCTGTACACTGACTGGTGTCTCTCAGTCCCCTCTCTCTCTCTCTCAGGGAGATATCTGTACACTGACTGGTGTCTATCAGTCACCTCTCTCTCTCTGGGAGATATCTGTACACTGACTGGTGTCTCTCAGTCCCCTCTCTCTCAGGGAGATATCTGTACACTGACTGGTGTCTATCAGTCCCCTCTCTCTCAGGGAGATATCTGTACACTGACTGGTGTCTCTCAGTCCCCTCTCTCTCAGGGAGATATCTGTACACTGACTGGTGTCTCTCAGTCCCCTCTCTCTCAGGGAGATATCTGTACACTGACTGGTGTCTCTCAGTCCCCTCTCTCTCTCTCAGGGAGATAGCTGTACACTGACTGGTGTCTCTCAGTCCCCTCTCTCTCTCTCAGGGAGATATCTGTACACTGACTGGTGTCTCTCAGGCCCCTCTCTCAGGGAGATATCTGTACACTGACGGGTGTCTCTCAGTCCCCTCTCTCTCAGGGAGATATCTGTACCCTGACTGGTGTCTCTCAGTCCCCTCTCTCTCAGGGAGATATCTGTACTCTGACTGGTGTCTCTCAGTCCCCTCTCTCTCAGGGAGATATCTGTACACTGACTGGTGTCTCTCAGTCCTCTCTCTCTCAGGGAGATATCTGTACCCTGACTGGTGTCTCTCAGTCCCCTCTCTCTCAGGGAGATATCTGTACACTGACTGGTGTCTCTCAGTCCTCTCTCTCTCAGGGAGATATCTGTACACTGACTGGTATCTCTCAGTCCCCTCTCTCTCTCAAGGAGATATCTGTACACTGACTGGTGTCTCTCAGTCCCCTCTCTCTCTCAGGGAGATATCTGTACACCTGACTGGTGTCTCTCAGTCCCCCCCCTCTCTCTCAGGGAGATATCTGTACACTGACTGGTGTCTCTCAGTCCCCTCTCTCTCTCAGGGAGATATCTGTACACTGACTGGTGTCTCTCAGTCCCCTCTCAGAGAGATATCTGTACACTGACTGGTGTCTCTCAGTCCCCTCTCTCTCAGGCAGATATCTGTACACTGACTGGTGTCTCTCAGTCCCCTCTCTCTCAGGGAGATATCTGTACACTGACTGGTGTCTCTCATTCCCCTCTCTCTCTCTCAGGGAGATATCTGTACACTGACTGGTGTCTCTCAGTCCCCTCTCTCTCAGGGAGATATCTGTACACTGACTGGTGTCTCTCAGTCCCCTCTCTCACTCAGGGAGATATCTGTACACTGACTGGTGTCTCTCAGTCCCCTCTCTCTCGGGGAGATATCTGTACACTGACTGGTGTATCTCAGTCCCCTCTCAGGGAGATATCTGTACACTGCCTGGTGTCTCCCAGTCCCATCTCTCTCAGGGAGATATCTGTACACTGACTGGTGTCTCTCAGTCCCCTCTCTCTCTCTCAGGGAGATATCTGTACACTGACTGGTGTCTCTCAGTCCCCTCTCTCTCAGGGAGATATCTGTACACTGACTGGTGTCTCTCAGTCCCCACTCTCTCAGGGAGATATCTGGACACTGACTGGTGTCTCTCAGTCCCCTCTCTCCCAGGGAGATATCTGTACACTGACTGGTGTCTCTCAGTCCTCTCTCTCTCAGGGAGATATCTGTACACTGACTGGTATCTCTCAGTCCCCTCTCTCTCTCAAGGAGATATCTGTACACTGACTGGTGTCTCTCAGTCCCCTCTCTCTCTCAGGGAGATATCTGTACACTGACTGGTGTCTCTCAGTCCCCCCCTCTCTCTCAGGGAGATATCTGTACACCTGACTGGTGTCGCTCAGTCCCCCCCTCTCTCTCAGGGAGATATCTGTACACAGACTGCTGTCTCTCAGTCCCCTCTCTCTCACGGAGATATCTGTACACTGACTGGTGTCTCTCAGTCCCCTCTCTCTCAGGGATATATATGTACACTGACTGGTGTCTCTCAGTCCCCTCTCTCTCTCTCAGGGAGATATCTGTACACTGACTGGTGTCTCTCAGTCCCCTCTCTCTCTCTCTCTCTCAGGGAAATATCTGTACACTGACTGGTGTCCCTCAGTCCCCTCTCTCTCAGGGAGATATCTGTACACTGACTGGTGTCTATCAGTCACCTCTCTCTCTCTGGGAGATATCTGTACACTGACTGGTGTCTCTCAGTCCCCTCTCAGGGAGATATCTGTACACTGACTGGTGTCTCTCAGTCCCCTCTCTCTCAGGGAGATATCTGTACACTGACTGGTGTCTCTCAGTCCCCTCTCTCTCAGGCAGATATCTGTACACTGACTGGTGTCTCTCAGTCCCCTCTCTCTCAGGGAGATATCTGTACACTGACTGGTGTCTCTCAGTCCCCTCTCTCTCAGGGAGATATCTGTACACTGACTGGTGTCTCTCAGTCCCCTCTCTCTCTCTCAGGGAGATATCTGTACACTGACTGGTGTCTCTCAGTCCCCTCTCTCTCTCTCAGGGAGATATCTGTACACTGACTGGTGTCTCTCAGTCCCCTCTCTCTCAGGGAGATATCTGTACACTGACTGGTGTCTCTCAGTCCCCACTCTCTCAGGGAGATATCTGGACACTGACTGGTGTCTCTCAGTCCCCTCTCTCTCTCAGGGAGATATCTGTACACTGACTGGTGTCTCTCAGTCCCCTCTCTCTCACGGAGATATCTGTACACTGACTGGTGTCTCTCAGTCCCCTCTCTCTCACGGAGATATCTGTACACTGACTGGTGTCTCTCAGTCCCCTCTCTCTCTCTCTCTCAGGGAGATATCTGTACACTGACTGGTGTCTCTCAGTCCCCTCTCTCTCTGGGAGATATCTGTACACTGACCGTTGTCTCTCAGTCCCCTCTCTCTCAGGGAGATATCTGTACACTGACTGGTGTCTCTCAGTCCCCTCTCTCTCAGGGAGATATCTGTACACTGACTGGTGTCTCTCAGTCCCCTCTCTCTCTCAGGGAGATATCTGTACACTGACTGGTGTCTCTCAGTCCCCTCTCTCTCAGGGAGATATCTGTACACTGACTGGTGTCTCTCAGTCCCCTCTCTCACTCAGGGAGATATCTGTACACTGACTGGTGTCTCTCAGTCCCCTCTCTCTCAGGGAGATATCTGTACACTGACTGGTGTATCTCAGTCCCCTCTCAGGGAGATATCTGTACACTGCCTGGTGTCTCCCAGTCCCATCTCTCTCAGGGAGATATCTGTACACTGACTGGTGTCTCTCAGTCCCCTCTCTCTCTCTCTCAGGGAGATATCTGTACACTGACTGGTGTCTCTCAGTCCCCTCTCTCTCAGGGAGATATCTGTACACTGACTGGTGTCTCTCAGTCCCCTCTCTCTCAGGGAGATATCTGTACACTGACTGGTGTCTCTCAGTCCCCTCTCTCTCGGGGAGATATCTGTACACTGACTGGTGCCTCTCAGTCCCCTCTCTCTCAGGGAGATATCTGTACACTGACTGGTGTCTCTCAGTCCCCTCTCTCTCAGGGAGATATCTGTACACTGACTGGTGTCTCTCATTCCCCTCTCTCTCTCTCAGGGAGATATCTGTACACTGACTGGTGTCTCTCAGTCCCCTCTCTCTCAGGGAGATATCTGTACACTGACTGGTGTCTCTCAGTCCCCTCTCTCACTCAGGGAGATATCTGTACACTGACTGGTGTCTCTCAGTCCCCTCTCTCTCAGGGAGATATCTGTACACTGACTGGTGTATCTCAGTCCCCTCTCAGGGAGATATCTGTACACTGCCTGGTGTCTCCCAGTCCCATCTCTCTCAGGGAGATATCTGTACACTGACTGGTGTCTCTCAGTCCCCTCTCTCTCTCTCTCAGGGAGATATCTGTACACTGACTGGTGTCTCTCAGTCCCCTCTCTCTCAGGGAGATATCTGTACACTGACTGGTGTCTCTCAGTCCCCACTCTCCCAGGGAGATATCTGGACACTGACTGGTGCCTCTCAGTCCCCTCTCTCCCAGGGAGATATCTGTACACTGACTGGTGTCTCTCAGTCCCCTCTCTCTCAGGGAGATATCTGTACACTGACTGGTATCTCTCAGTCCCCTCTCTCTCTCAAGGAGATATCTGTACACCTGACTGGTGTCTCTCAGTCCCCCCCTCTCTCTCAGGGAGATATCTGTACACTGACTGGTGTCTCTCAGTCCCCTCTCTCTCAGGGATATATATGTACACTGACTGGTGTCTCTCAGTCCCCTCTCTCTCTCTCAGGGAGATATCTGTACACTGACTGGTGTCTCTCAGTCCCCTCTCTCTCTCTCAGGGAAATATCTGTACACTGACTGGTGTGTCTCAGTCCCCTCTCTCTCAGGGAGATATCTGTACACTGACTGGTGTCTCTCAGTCCCCTCTCTCTCTCTCTCAGGGAGATATCTGTACACTGACTGGTGTCTATCAGTCACCTCTCTCTCTCTGGGAGATATCTGTACACTGACTGGTGTCTCTCAGTCCCCTCTCTCTCAGGGAGATATCTGTACACTGACTGGTGTCTATCAGTCCCCTCTCTCTCAGGGAGATATCTGTACACTGACTGGTGTCTCTCAGTCCCCTCTCTCTCAGGGAGATATCTGTACACTGACTGGTGTCTCTCAGTCCCCTCTCTCTCAGGGAGATATCTGTACACTGACTGGTGTCTCTCAGTCCCCTCTCTCTCTCTCAGGGAGATAGCTGTACACTGACTGGTGTCTCTCAGTCCCCTCTCTCTCTCTCAGGGAGATATCTGTACACTGACTGGTGTCTCTCAGGCCCCTCTCTCAGGGAGATATCTGTACACTGACGGGTGTCTCTCAGTCCCCTCTCTCTCAGGGAGATATCTGTACCCTGACTGGTGTCTCTCAGTCCCCTCTCTCTCAGGGAGATATCTGTACTCTGACTGGTGTCTCTCAGTCCCCTCTCTCTCAGGGAGATATCTGTACACTGACTGGTGTCTCTCAGTCCTCTCTCTCTCAGGGAGATATCTGTACCCTGACTGGTGTCTCTCAGTCCCCTCTCTCTCAGGGAGATATCTGTACACTGACTGGTGTCTCTCAGTCCTCTCTCTCTCAGGGAGATATCTGTACACTGACTGGTATCTCTCAGTCCCCTCTCTCTCTCAAGGAGATATCTGTACACTGACTGGTGTCTCTCAGTCCCCTCTCTCTCTCAGGGAGATATCTGTACACCTGACTGGTGTCTCTCAGTCCCCCCCCTCTCTCTCAGGGAGATATCTGTACACTGACTGGTGTCTCTCAGTCCCCTCTCTCTCTCAGGGAGATATCTGTACACTGACTGGTGTCTCTCAGTCCCCTCTCAGAGAGATATCTGTACACTGACTGGTGTCTCTCAGTCCCCTCTCTCTCAGGCAGATATCTGTACACTGACTGGTGTCTCTCAGTCCCCTCTCTCTCAGGGAGATATCTGTACACTGACTGGTGTCTCTCATTCCCCTCTCTCTCTCTCAGGGAGATATCTGTACACTGACTGGTGTCTCTCAGTCCCCTCTCTCTCAGGGAGATATCTGTACACTGACTGGTGTCTCTCAGTCCCCTCTCTCACTCAGGGAGATATCTGTACACTGACTGGTGTCTCTCAGTCCCCTCTCTCTCGGGGAGATATCTGTACACTGACTGGTGTATCTCAGTCCCCTCTCAGGGAGATATCTGTACACTGCCTGGTGTCTCCCAGTCCCATCTCTCTCAGGGAGATATCTGTACACTGACTGGTGTCTCTCAGTCCCCTCTCTCTCTCTCAGGGAGATATCTGTACACTGACTGGTGTCTCTCAGTCCCCTCTCTCTCAGGGAGATATCTGTACACTGACTGGTGTCTCTCAGTCCCCACTCTCTCAGGGAGATATCTGGACACTGACTGGTGTCTCTCAGTCCCCTCTCTCCCAGGGAGATATCTGTACACTGACTGGTGTCTCTCAGTCCTCTCTCTCTCAGGGAGATATCTGTACACTGACTGGTATCTCTCAGTCCCCTCTCTCTCTCAAGGAGATATCTGTACACTGACTGGTGTCTCTCAGTCCCCTCTCTCTCTCAGGGAGATATCTGTACACTGACTGGTGTCTCTCAGTCCCCCCCTCTCTCTCAGGGAGATATCTGTACACCTGACTGGTGTCGCTCAGTCCCCCCCTCTCTCTCAGGGAGATATCTGTACACAGACTGCTGTCTCTCAGTCCCCTCTCTCTCACGGAGATATCTGTACACTGACTGGTGTCTCTCAGTCCCCTCTCTCTCAGGGATATATATGTACACTGACTGGTGTCTCTCAGTCCCCTCTCTCTCTCTCAGGGAGATATCTGTACACTGACTGGTGTCTCTCAGTCCCCTCTCTCTCTCTCTCTCTCTCAGGGAAATATCTGTACACTGACTGGTGTCCCTCAGTCCCCTCTCTCTCAGGGAGATATCTGTACACTGACTGGTGTCTATCAGTCACCTCTCTCTCTCTGGGAGATATCTGTACACTGACTGGTGTCTCTCAGTCCCCTCTCAGGGAGATATCTGTACACTGACTGGTGTCTCTCAGTCCCCTCTCTCTCAGGGAGATATCTGTACACTGACTGGTGTCTCTCAGTCCCCTCTCTCTCAGGCAGATATCTGTACACTGACTGGTGTCTCTCAGTCCCCTCTCTCTCAGGGAGATATCTGTACACTGACTGGTGTCTCTCAGTCCCCTCTCTCTCAGGGAGATATCTGTACACTGACTGGTGTCTCTCAGTCCCCTCTCTCTCTCTCAGGGAGATATCTGTACACTGACTGGTGTCTCTCAGTCCCCTCTCTCTCTCTCAGGGAGATATCTGTACACTGACTGGTGTCTCTCAGTCCCCTCTCTCTCAGGGAGATATCTGTACACTGACTGGTGTCTCTCAGTCCCCACTCTCTCAGGGAGATATCTGGACACTGACTGGTGTCTCTCAGTCCCCTCTCTCTCTCAGGGAGATATCTGTACACTGACTGGTGTCTCTCAGTCCCCTCTCTCTCACGGAGATATCTGTACACTGACTGGTGTCTCTCAGTCCCCTCTCTCTCACGGAGATATCTGTACACTGACTGGTGTCTCTCAGTCCCCTCTCTCTCTCTCTCTCAGGGAGATATCTGTACACTGACTGGTGTCTCTCAGTCCCCTCTCTCTCTGGGAGATATCTGTACACTGACCGTTGTCTCTCAGTCCCCTCTCTCTCAGGGAGATATCTGTACACTGACTGGTGTCTCTCAGTCCCCTCTCTCTCAGGGAGATATCTGTACACTGACTGGTGTCTCTCAGTCCCCTCTCTCTCTCAGGGAGATATCTGTACACTGACTGGTGTCTCTCAGTCCCCTCTCTCTCACGGAGATATCTGTACACTGACTGGTGTCTCTCAGTCCCCTCTCTCTCTCTCGGGGAGATATCTGTACACTGACTGGTGTCTCTCAGACCCCTTCTCTCTCAGGGAGATATCTGTACACTGACTGGTGTCTCTCAGTCCCGTCTCACTCAGGGAGATATCTGTACACTGACTGGTGTCTCTCAGTCCCCTCTCTCTCAGGGAGATATCTGTACACTGACTGGTGTCTCTCAGTCCCCTCTCTCTCTCTCAGGGAGATATCTGTACACTGACTGGTGTCTCTCAGTCCCCTCTCTCTCAGGGAGATATCTGTACACTGACTGGTGTCTCTCAGTCCCCTCTCTCTCTCAGGGTGATATCTGTACACTGACTGGTGTCTCTCAGGCCCCTCTCTCAGGGAGATATCTGTACACTGACGGGTGTCTCTCAGTCCCCTCTCTCTCAGGGAGATATCTGTACCCTGACTGGTGTCTCTCAGTCCCCTCTCTCTCAGGGAGATATCTGTACCCTGACTGGTGTCTCTCAGTCCCCTCTCTCTCAGGGAGATATCTGTACACTGACTGGTGTCTCTCAGTCCTCTCTCTCTCTCAGGGAGATATCTGTACACTGACTGGTGTCTCTTAGTCCCCTCTCTCTCTCTCAGGGAGATATCTGTACGCTGACCGGTGTTTCTCAGTCCTCTCTCTCTCTCTCTCAGGGAGATATCTGTACACTGACTGGTGTCTCTCAGTCCCCTCTCTCTCAGGGAGATATCTGTACACTGACTGGTGTCTCTCAGTCCCCCCCTCTCTCTCAGGGAGATATCTGTACACTGACTGGTGTCTCTCAGTCCCCTCTCGGAGATATCTGTACACCTGACTGGTGTCTCTCAGTCCCCCCTCTCTCTCAGCGAGATATCTGTACACTGACTGGTGTCTCTCAGTCCCGTCTCAGGGAAATATCTGTACACTGACTGGTGTCTCTCAGTCCCCTCTCAGGGAGATATCTGTACACTGACTGGTGTCTCTCAGTCCCCTCTCTCTCAGGGAGATATCTGTACACTGACTGGTGTCTCTCAGTCCTCTCTCTCTCCCAGGGAGATATCTGTACACTGACTGGTGTCTCTCAGTCCCCTCTCTCTCTCTCAGGGAGATATCTGTACGCTGACTGGTGTCTCTCAGTCCTCTCTCTCAGGGAGATATCTGTACGCTGACTGGTGTTTCTCAGTCCTCTCTCTCTCTCTCTCAGGGAGATATCTGTACACTGACTGGTGTCTCTCAGTCCCCTCTCTCTCAGGGAGATATCTGTACCCTGACTGGTGTCTCTCAGTCCCCTCTCTCTCAGGGAGATATCTGTACACTGACTGGTGTCTCTCAGTCCCCTCTCTCTCAGCGAGATATCTGCACACTGACTGGTGTCTCTCAGTCCCCTCTCTCTCTCAGGGAGATATCTGTACACTGACTGGTGTCTCTCAGTCCCCTCTCTCTCAGGGAGATATCTGTACACTGACTGGTATCTCTCAGTCCCCTCTCTCTCTCAGGGAGATATCTGTACACTGACTGGTGTCTCTCAGTCCCCTCTCTCTCAGGGAGATATCTGTACACTGACTGGTGTCTCTCAGTCCCCTCTCCCTCAGGGAGATATCTGTACACTGACTGGTGTCTCTCAGTCCCCTCTCTCTCAGGGAGATATCTGTACACTGACTGGTATCTCTCAGTCCCCTCTCTCTCTCGGAG
Source organism: Scyliorhinus torazame (assembly GCF_047496885.1). Classification (NCBI taxonomy): domain Eukaryota; kingdom Metazoa; phylum Chordata; class Chondrichthyes; order Carcharhiniformes; family Scyliorhinidae; genus Scyliorhinus; species Scyliorhinus torazame. The sequence goes on from NW_027308863.1 coordinate 39,844, forward strand.
ATATCTGTACACTGACTGGTGTCTCTCAGTCCCCTCTCTCTCAGGGAGATATCTGTACACTGACTGGTGTCTCTCAGTCCCCTCTCTCTCAGGGAGATATCTGTACACTGACTGGTGTCTCTCAGTCCCCTCTCTCTCAGGGAGATATCTGTACACTGACTGGTGTCTCTCAGTCCCCTCTCTCTCTCAGGGAGATATCTGTACACTGACTGGAGTCTGAGTTACTCTGTGACTGTGTAGTTTTTGGTCGGAGGCCTTGTTTTAATGGATGAACTGTACTCCTTTGCAGGTTGGACATCACGCAGGGGAGCAGTTTACATTTCATTGGTGGGATCACGTTTTCAACAAAGCCGTAGCCAACATCACCGTGGAAACCAAAGAGGTGCTGATATTCGGTGTCCGTGTCACCTTACAACTCGCCAACTCGACACTTCTCAAGATCAAGGAGCACTGCTGTCTAAACTCCTCCACCTCCTCCCTATCTCTGTAACCTCCTCCAGCCCCTACACCCCCTCCCTATCTCTGTAACCTCCTCCAGCCCCTCCCTATCTCTGTAACCTCCTCCAGCCCCTACACCCCCTCCCTATCTCTGTAACCCCCTCCAGCCCCTACACCCCCCTCCCTATCTCTGTAACCTTTTCATAGATTTCATAGAATTTACAGTGCAGAAGGAGGCCATTCGGCCCATCGAGTCTGCACCGGCTCTTGGAAAGAGTACCCTACCCAAGGTCAACACCACCACCCTATCCCCATAACCCAGTAAACCCCACCCAACCCTAAGGGCAATTTTGGACACTAAGGGCAATTTATCATGGCCAATCCACCTAACCTGCACATCTTTGGACTGTGGGAGGAAACCGGAGCACCCGGAGGAAACCCACGCACACACGGGGAGGATGTGCAGACTCCGCACAGACAGTGACCCAAGCCGGAATCGAACCTGGGACCCTGGAGCTGTGAAGCAATTGTGCTATCCACAAGGCTACCGGCCACGTGGGGTCGACACACGGGCACTGGAGCCAATGGGTGGGAAAGGTCGGGCGACCCACGAGGGCTCATTTTTTTGGAGGCCCGTTGGCGACTCATTTTACTCATCCCGCGACCCAACCTTCTCCAGCCCCTACACCCCCTCCCTATCTCTGTAACCCCCTCCAGCCCCTCCACCCCCCTCCCTATCTCTGTAACCTTCTCCAGCCCCTACACCCCCTCCCTATCTCTGTAACCTCCTCCAGCCCCTACACTCCTCCCTATCTCTGTAACCTCCTCCTGCCCCTACACCCCCTCCCTATCTCTGTAACCTCCTCCAGCCCCGACACCCACTCCCTATCTCTGTAACCTTCTCCAGCCCCTACACCCCCTCCCTATCTCTGTAACCTCCTCCAGCCCCTACACACCCTCCCTATCTCTGTAACCTCCTCCAGCCCCCTACACCCTCTCCCTATCTCTGTAACCTCCTCCAGCCCCTACACCCCCTCCCTATCTCTGTAACCTCCTCCAGCCCCTCCACCCCCTCCCTATCTCTGTAACCTCCTCCAGCCCCTACACCCCCTCCCTATCTCTGTAACCTCCTCCAGCCCCTACACCTCCTCCCTATCTCTGTAACCTCCTCCAGCCCCGACACCCCCTTCCTATCTCTGTAACCTCCTCGAGCCCCTACACCCTCTCCCTATCTCTGTAACCTCCTCCAGCCCCTACACCCCCTCCTTATCTCTGTAACCTCCTCCAGCCCCAACAACCCCTCCCTATCTCTGTAACCTCCTCCAGTCCCAACACCCCCTCCCTATCTCTGTAACCTCCTCCAGCCCCGACACCCCCTCCCTATCTCTGTAACCTCCTCCAGCCCCGACACCCCCTCCCTATCTCTGTAACCTCCTCCAGTCCCTACACCCCCCTCCCTATCTCTGTAACCTCCTCCAGCCCCTATACCCCCTCCCTATCTCTGTAACCTCCTCCAGCCCCTACACCCCCTCCCTATCTCTGTAACCTCCTCCAGCCCCGACACCCACTCCCTATCTCTGTAACCTTCTCCAGCCCCGACACCTCCTCCCTATCTCTGTAACCTCCTCCAGCCCCGACATCCCCTCCCTATCTCTGTAACCTCCTCCAGCCCCTACACCCCCTCCCTATCTCTGTAACCTCCTCCAGCCCCTACACCCCCCTCCCTATCTCTGTAACCTCCTCCAGCTCCTACACCCCCTTCCTATCTCTGTCACCTCCTCCAGCTCCTACACACCCCTCCCTATCTCTATAACCTCCTCCAGTCCCTACACCCCCTCCCTATCACTGTAACCTCCTCCAGCCCCCTCCCTATCTCTGTAACCTCCTCCAGCCCCTACACCCCCTCCCTATCTCTGTAACCTCTTCCAGCCCCTACACCCCCTCCCTATCACTGTAACCTCCTCCAGCCCCCTCCCTATCTCTGTAACCTCCTCCAGCCCCTACACCCCCTCCCTATCTCTGTAACCTCCTCCAGCCCCTACACCCCCTCCCTATCTCTGTAACCTCCTCCAGCCCCTACACCCCCTCCTTATCTCTGTAACCTCCCCCAGCCCCTCCCTATCTCTGTAACCTCCCCCAGCCCCTCCCTATCCCAGTAACCTCCTCCAGCCCCTACACTCCCCACCCTATCTCTGTAACCTCCTCCAGCCCCTACACTCCCCTCCCTATCTCTGTAACCTCCTCCAGCCCCTACACCCCCTCCCTATCTCTGTAATCTCCTCCAGCCCCTACACCCCCTCCCTATCTCTGTAACCTCCTCCAGCCCCGACACCCCCTCCCTATCTGTAACCTCCTCCAGCCCCTACACCCCCTCCCTATCTCTGTAACCTCCTCCAGCCCCTACACCCCCTCCCTATCTCTGTAACCTCCTCCAGCCCCTACATCCCCTCCCTATCTCTGTAACCTCCTCCATTCCCCACACCCCCTCCCTATCTCTGTAACCTCCAGCCCCTCCACCCACTCCCTATCTCTGTAACCTCCTCCAGCCCCTACACCCCCTCCCTATCTCTGTAACCACCTCCAGTCCCTATACCCCTCCCTGTCTCTGTAACCTCCTCCAGCCCCTACACCCCCTCCCTATCTCTGTAACCTCCTCCAGCCCCGACACCCCCTCCCTATCTCTGTAACCTCCTCCAGTCCCTACACCCCCTCCCTATCTCTGTAACCTCCTCCAGCCCCTACACCCTCTCCCTATCTCTGTAACCTCCTCCAGCCCCTACACCCCCTCCCTATCTCTGTAACCACCTCCAGTCCCTACACCCCCTCCCTGTCTCTGTAACCTCCTCCAGCCCCTACACCCCCTCCCTATCTCTGTAACCTCCTCCAGCCCCTACACCCCCTCCCTATCTCTGTAACCTCCTCCAGTCCCTACACCCCCTCCCTATCTCTGTAACCTCCTCCAGCCCTACACTCGCTCCCTATCTCTGTAACATCCTCCAGCCCCTACACCCCCTCCCCATCTCTGTAACCTCCTCCAGCCCCGACCCCCTCCCTATCTCTGTAACCTCCTCCAGCCCCGACACCCCCTCCCTATCAATGTAACCTCCTCCAGCCCCTACACCCCCTCCCTATCTCTGTAACCTCCTCCAGCCCCTACACCCCCTCCCTATCTCTGTAACCTCCTCCAGCCCCCACACCCCTTGACTATCTCTGTAACCCCCTCCCTATCTCTAACCTCCTCCAGCCCCTACCCCCCGTCCCTATCTCTGTAACCTCCTCCAGTCCCTACACCCCCTCCCTATCTCTGTAACCTCCTCCAGCCCCTACACCCCCTCCCTATCTCTGTAACCTCCTCCAGCCTCTACACCCCTTGACTATCTCTGTAACCCCCTCCCCTCTGTAACCCCCTCCCTATCTCTAACCTCCTCCACCCCTCCCTATCTCTGTAACCTCCTCCAGCCCCTACACCCCCTAACTATCTCTGTAACCCCCTCCCTATCTCTAACCTCCTCCAGCCCCTCCTCCCCTCCCTATCTTTGTAACCTCCTCCAGCCCCGACACCCCCTTCCTATCTCTGTACCGTCCTCCAGCCCCTACACACCCCCCCCCCCCATCTCTGTAACCTCATCCAGCCCGTACACCCCCTTCCCATCTCTGTAACCTCCTCCGGCCCCTACACCCCCTCCCTATTTCTGTAACCTCCTCCAGCCCCTACACCCCCTCCCTATCTCTGTAACCTCCTCCAGCCCCTACACCCCCTCCCTATCTCTGTACCCTCCTCCAGCCCTTACACCCCCTCCCTATCTCTGTAACCTCCTCCAGCCCCAACACCCCCTCCAGCCCCTACACCCCATCCCTATCTCTGTAACCTCCTACACCCCCTTCCTATCTCTGTAACCTCCTCCAGACCCTACACCCCTCCCTATCTCTGCAACCTCCTCCAGCCCCTACACCCCCTCCCTATCTCTAACCTCCTCCAGCCCCTCTCCCCTCTGCAATTTTCGGGAACCTTGGATGACGAGTGATATTGTAGGCCTCGTCAAAAAGAAAAAGGAGGCATTTGTCAGGGCTAAGAGGCTGGGAACAGACGAAGCCTGTGTGGCATATAAGGAAAGTAGGAAGGAACTTAAGCAAGGAGTCAGGAGGGCTAGAAGGGGTCACGAAAAGTCATTGGCAAATAGGGTTAAGGAAAATCCCAAGGCTTTTTACACGTGCATAAAAAGCAAGAGGGTAGCCAGGGAAAGGGTTGGCCCACTGAAGGATAGGCAAGGGAATCTATGTGTGGAGCCAGAGGAAATGGGCGAGGTACTAAATGAATACTTTGCATCAGTATTCACCAAAGAGAAGGAATTGGTAGATGTTGAGTCTGGAGAAGGGTGTGTAGATAGCCTGGGTCACATTGTGATCCAAAAAGACGAGGTGTTGGGTGTCTTAAAAAATATTAAGGTAGATAAGTCCCCAGGGCCTGATGGGATCTACCCCAGAATACTGAAGGAGGCTGGAGAGGAAATTGCTGAGGCCTTGACAGAAATCTTTGGATCCTCGCTGTCTTCAGGGGATGTCCCGGAGGACTGGAGAATAGCCAATGTTGTTCCTCTGTTTAAGAAGGGTAGCAAGGATAATCCCGGGAACTACAGGCCGGTGAGCCTTACTTCAGTGGTAGGGAAATTACTGGAGAGAATTCTTCGAGACAGAATCTACTCCCATTTGGAAGCAAATGGACGTATTAGTGAGAGGCAGCACGGTTTTGTGAAGGGGAGGTCGTGTCTCACTAACTTGATAGAGTTTTTCGAGGAGGTCACTAAGATGATTGATGCAGGTAGGGCAGTAGATGTTGTCTATATGGACTTCAGTAAGGCCTTTGACAAGGTCCCTCATGGTAGACTAGTACAAAAGGTGAAGTCACACGGGATCAGGGGTGAACTGGCAAGGTGGATACAGAACTGGCTAGGCCATAGAAGGCAGAGGGTAGCAATGGAGGGATGCTTTTCTAATTGGAGGGCTGTGACCAGTGGTGTTCCACAGGGATCAGTGCTGGGACCTTTGCTCTTTGTAGTATATATAAATGATTTGGAGGAAAATGTAACTGGTCTGATTAGTAAGTTTGCAGATGACACAAAGGTTGGTGGAATTGCGGATAGCGATGAGGACTGTCTGAGGATACAGCAGGATTTAGATTGTCTGGAGACTTGGGCGGAGAGATGGCAGATGGAGTTTAATCCGGACAAATGTGAGGTAATGCATTTTGGAAGGTCTAATGCAGGTAGGGAATATACAGTGAATGGTAGAACCCTCAAGAGTATTGAAAGTCAAAGAGATCTTGGAGTACAGGTCCACAGGTCATTGAAAGGGGCAACACAGGTGGAGAAGGTAGTCAAGAAGGCATACGGCATGCTTGCCTTCATTGGCCAGGGCATTGAGTATAAAAATTGGCAAGTCATGTTGCAGCTGTACAGAACCTTAGTTAGGCCAAACTTGGAGTATAGTGTTCAATTCTGGTCGCCACACTACCAGAAGGATGTGGAGGCTTTAGAGAGGGTGCAGAAGAGATTTACCAGAATGTTGCCTGGTATGGAGGGCATAAGCTATGAGGAGCGATTGAATAAACTCGGTTTGTTCTCACTGGAACGAAGGAGGTTGAGGGGCGACCTGATAGAGGTATACAAAATTATGAGGGGCATAGACAGAGTGGATAGTCAGAGGCTTTTCCCCAGGGTAGAGGGGTCAATTACTAGGGGGCATAGGTTTAAGGTGAGAGGGGCAAGGTTTAGAGAAGATGTACGAGGCAAGTTTTTTACGCAGAGGGTAGTGGGTACCTGGAACTCGCTACCGGAGGAGGTAGCAGGGATACAGGGACATTTAAGGGGCATCTTGACAAATATATGAATAGGATGGGAATAGAAGGATACGGACCCAGGAAGTGTAGAAGATTGTAGTTTAGTCGGGCAGTATGGTCGGCACGGGCTTGGAGGGCCGAAGGGCCTGTTCCTGTGCTGTACATTTCTTTGTTCTTTGTTTGTTTGCTTATGTCTGTAACCCCTCCATCCCCTCCCTGTCTCTGTAACCTCGACCAGCCGCTACACCCCCTCCCCATCTCTGTAACCTCCTCCAGCCCCTCCCTATCTCTGTAACCTCCTCCAGACCCTACACCCCTCCCTCCTCCAGACCCTACACCCCTCCCTATCTCTGCAACCTCCTCCAGCCCCTACACCCCCTCCCTATCTCTGCAACCTCCTCCAGCCCCTACACCCCCTCCCTATCTCTGTAACCTCCTCCAGCCCCTACACCCCCTCCCTATCTCTGTAACCTCCTCCAGCCCCTACACCCCCTCCCTATCTCTGTAACCTCCTTCAGCCCCTACACCCCCTCCCTATCTCTGTAACCTCCTCCAGCCCCGACACCTCCTCCCTATCTCTGTAACCTCCTCCAGCCCCTACAACCCCTCTCTATCTCTGTAACCGCCTCCAGCCCCTCCCTATCTCTGTACCCTCCTCCAGCCCCTACACCCCCTCCCTATCTCTATAACCTCCTCCAGCCCACTACACCCCTACCTATCTCTGTAACCTCCTTCAGCCCCTACACCCCCTCCCTATCTCTGTAACCTCCTCCAGCCCCGACACCTCCTCCCTATCTCTGTAACCTCCTCCAGCCCCCTACACCCCCTCCCTATCTCTGTACCCTCCTCCAGCCCGTACACCCCTCCCTATCTCTGCAACCTCCTCCAGCCCCTACACCCCCTCCCTATCTCTGCAACCTCCTCCAGCCCCTACACCCCCTCCCTATCTCTGTAACCTCCTCCAGCCCCTACACCCCCTCCCTATCTCTGTACCCTCCTCCAGCCCGTACACCCCCCTCCCTATCTCTATAACCTCCTCCAGCCCCCTACACCCCTACCTATCTCTGTAACCTCCTCCAGCCCCTACACCCCCTCCCTATCTCTATAACCTCCTCCAGCCCCCTACACCCCTACCTATCTCTGTAACCTCCTCCAGCCCCTACACCCCCTCCCTATCTCTGTAACCTCCTTCAGCCCCGACACCTCCTCCCTATCTCTGTAACCTCCTCCAGCCCCTACCTATCTCTGTACCCTCCTCCAGCCCCTACACCCCCTCCCTGTCTCTGTAATCTCCTCCAGCCCCGACACCCCTTCCCTATCTCTGTAACCTCCTGCAGCCCCTTCACCCCGTCCCCATCTCTGTAACCTCCTCCAGCCCCTACATCCCCTCACTATCTGTGTAACCTCCTCCAGCCCCTACACCCCTTGACTATCTCTGTCACCCCCTCCCTATCTCTAACCTCCTCCAGCCCCTCAACCCCTCCCTATCTCTGTAACCTCCTCCAGCCCCTACACCCCCTCCCTATCTCTGCAACCTCCTCCAGCCCCTACACCCCCTCCCTATCTCTGTAACCTCCTTCAGCCCCTACACCCCCTCCCTATCTCTGTAACCTCCTCCAGCCCCGACACCTCCTCCCTATCTCTGTAACCTCCACCAGCCCCTACAACCCCTCTCTATCTCTGTAACCGCCTCCAGCCCCTACCTATCTCTGTACCCTCCTCCAGCCCCTACACCCCTACCTATCTCTGCAACCTCCTCCAGCCCCTACACCCCCTCCCTATCTCTGCAACCTCCTCCAGCCCCTACACCCCCTCCCTATCTCTGTACCCTCCTCCAGCCCCTACACCCACCTCCCTATCTCTATAACCTCCTCCAGCCCCCTACACCCCTACCTATCTCTGTAACCTCCTCCAGCCCCTACACCCCATCCCTATCTCTGTAACCTCCTCCAGCCCCGACACCTCCTCCCTATCTCTGTAACCTCCTCCAGCCCCTACAACCCCTCTCTATCTCTGTAACCGCCTCCAGCCCCTCCCTATCTCTGTACCCTCCTCCAGCCCCTACACCCCCCTCCCTATCTCTATAACCTCCTCCAGCCCACTACACCCCTACCTATCTCTGTAACCTCCTTCAGCCCCTACACCCCCTCCCTATCTCTGTAACCTCCTCCAGCCCCGACACCTCCTCCCTATCTCTGTAACCTCCTCCAGCCCCCTACACCCCCTCCCTATCTCTGTACCCTCCTCCAGCCCCTACACCCCCTCCCTATCTCTGCAACCTCCTCCAGCCCCTACACCCCCTCCCTATCTCTGTAACCTCCTCCAGCCCCTACACCCCCTCCCTATCTCTGTACCCCCCTCCAGCCCGTACACCCCCCTCCCTATCTCTATAACCTCCTCCAGCCCCCTACACCCCTACCTATCTCTGTAACCTCCTCCAGCCCCTACACCCCCTCCCTATCTCTATAACCTCCTCCAGCCCCCTACACCCCTACCTATCTCTGTAACCTCCTCCAGCCCCTACACCCCCTCCCTATCTCTGTAACCTCCTCCAGCCCCGACACCTCCTCCCTATCTCTGTAACCTCCTCCAGCCCCTACACCCCCTCCCTATCTCTGCAACCTCCTCCAGCCCCTACACCCCCTCCCTATCTCTGTAACCTCCTCCAGCCCCTACACCCCCTACCTATCTCTGTAACCTCCTCCAGCCCCTACACCCCCTCCCTATCTCTGTAACCTCCTTCAGCCCCTACACCCCCACCCTATCTCTGTAACCTCCTCCAGCCCCGACACCTCCTCCCTATCTCTGTAACCTCCTCCAGCCCCTACAACCCCTCTCTATCTCTGTAACCGCCTCCAGCCCCTCCCTATCTCTGTACCCTCCTCCAGCCCCTACACCCCCCTCCCTATCTCTATAACCTCCTCCAGCCCACTACACCCCTACCTATCTCTGTAACCTCCTTCAGCCCCTACACCCCCTCCCTATCTCTGTAACCTCCTCCAGCCCCGACACCTCCTCCCTATCTCTGTAACCTCCTCCAGCCCCCTACACCCCCTCCCTATCTCTGTACCCTCCTCCAGCCCCTACACCCCTCCCTATCTCTGCAACCTCCTCCAGCCCCTACATCCCCTCCCTATCTCTGCAACCTCCTCCAGCCCCTACACCCCCTCCCTATCTCTGTAACCTCCTCCAGCCCCTACACCCCCTCCCTATCTCTGTACCCTTCTCCAGCCCGTACACCCCCCTCCCTATCTCTATAACCTCCTCCAGCCCCCTACACCCCTACCTATCTCTGTAACCTCCTCCAGCCCCTACAACCCCTCCCTATCTCTATAACCTCCTCCAGCCCCCTACACCCCTACCTATCTCTGTAACCTCCTCCAGCCCCTACACCCCCTCCCTATCTCTGTAACCTCCTCCAGCCCCTACACCCCCTCCCTGTCTCTGTAACCTCCTCCAGTCCCGACACCCCTTTCCTATCTCTGTAACCTCCTGCAGCCCCTTCACCCCGTCCCCATCTCTGTAACCTCCTCCAGCCCCTACATCCCCTCACTATCTGTGTAACCTCCTCCAGCCCCTACACCCCTTGACTATCTCTGTCACCCCCTCCCTATCTCTAACCTCCTCCAGCCCCTCAACCCCTCCCTATCTCTGTAACCTCCTCCAGCCCCTACACCCCCTCCCTATCTCTGCAACCTCCTCCAGCCCCTACACCCCCTCCCTATCTCTGTAACCTCCTCCAGCCCCTACACCCCCTCCCTATCTCTGTAACCTCCTCCAGCCCCTACACCCCCTCCCTATCTCTGTAACCTCCTTCAGCCCCTACACCCCCTCCCTATCTCTGTAACCTCCTCCAGCCCCGACACCTCCTCCCTATCTCTGTAACCTCCACCAGCCCCTACAACCCCTCTCTATCTCTGTAACCGTCTCCAGCCCCTACCTATCTCTGTACCCTCCTCCAGCCCCTACACCCCTCCCTATCTCTGCAACCTCCTCCAGCCCCTACACCCCCTCCCTATCTCTGCAACCTCCTCCAGCCCCGACACCCCCTCCCTATCTCTGTACCCTCCTCCAGCCCCTACACCCACCTCCCTATCTCTATAACCTCCTCCAGCCCCCTACACCCCTACCTATCTCTGTAACCTCCTCCAGCCCCTACACCCCATCCCTATCTCTGTAACCTCCTCCAGCCCCGACACCACCTCCCTATCTCTGTAACCTCCTCCAGCCCCTACAACCCCTCTCTATCTCTGTAACCGCCTCCAGCCCCTCCCTATCTCTGTACCCTCCTCCAGCCCCTACACCCCCCTCCCTATCTCTATAACCTCCTCCAGCCCACTACACCCCTACCTATCTCTGTAACCTCCTTCAGCCCCTACACCCCCTCCCTATCTCTGTAACCTCCTCCAGCCCCGACACCTCCTCCCTATCTCTGTAACCTCCTCCAGCCCCCTACACCCCCTCCCTATCTCTGTACCCTCCTCCAGCCCCTACACCCCCTCCCTATCTCTGCAACCTCCTCCAGCCCCTACACCCCCTCCCTATCTCTGTAACCTCCTCCAGCCCCTACACCCCTACCTATCTCTGTAACCTCCTCCAGCCCCTACACCCCCTCCCTATCTCTATAACCTCCTCCAGCCCCCTACACCCCTACCTATCTCTGTAACCTCCTCCAGCCCCTACACCCCCTCCCTATCTCTGTAATCTCCTCCAGCCCCGACACCTCCTCCCTATCTCTATAACCTCCTCCAGCCCATACCTATCTCTGTACCCTCCTCCAGCCCCTACACCCCCTCCCTGTCTCTGTAATCTCCTCCAGCCCCGACACCCCTTCCCTATCTCTGTAACCTCCTGCAGCCCCTTCACCCCGTCCCCATCTCTGTAACCTCCTCCAGCCCCTACATCCCCTCACTATCTGTGTAACCTCCTCCAGCCCCTACACCCCTTGACTATCTCTGTAACCCCCTCCCTATCTCTAACCTCCTCCAGCCCCTCAACCCCTCCCTATCTCTGTAACCTCCTCCAGCCCCTACACCCCCTAACTATCTCTGTAACCCCCTCCCTATCTCTAACCTCCTCCAGCCCCTCCACCCCTCCCTATCTCTGTACCCTCCTCCAGCCCCTACACCCCCTCCCTATCTCTGTAACCTCCTCCAGCCCCTACACCCCTTCCCTATCTCTGTACCGTCCTCCAGCCCCTACACCCCCTCCCTATCTCTGTAACCTCCTCCAGCCCCTACACCCACCTCCCTATCTCTATAACCTCCTCCAGCCCCCTACACCCCTACCTATCTCTGTAACCTCCTCCAGCCCCTACACCCCCTCCCTATCTCTGTAACCTCCTCCAGCCCCTACACCCCCTCCCTGTCTCTGTAACCTCCTCCAGTCCCGACACCCCTTTCCTATCTCTGTAACCTCCTGCAGCCCCTTCACCCCGTCCCCATCTCTGTAACCTCCTCCAGCCCCTACATCCCTCACTATCTGTGTAACCTCCTCCAGCCCCTACACCCCTTGACTATCTCTGTCACCCCCTCCCTATCTCTAACCTCCTCCAGCCCCTCAACCCCTCCCTATCTCTGTAACCTCCTCCAGCCCCTACACCCCCTCCCTATCTCTGCAACCTCCTCCAGCCCCTACACCCCCTCCCTATCTCTGTAACCTCCTCCAGCCCCTACACCCCCTCCCTATCTCTGTAACCTCCTCCAGCCCCTACACCCCCTCCCTATCTCTGTAACCTCCTTTAGCCCCTACACCCCCTCCCTATCTCTGTAACCTCCTCCAGCCCCGACACCTCCTCCCTATCTCTGTAACCTCCACCAGCCCCTACAACCCCTCTCTATCTCTGTAACCGTCTCCAGCCCCTACCTATCTCTGTACCCTCCTCCAGCCCCTACACCCCTCCCTATCTCTGCAACCTCCTCCAGCCCCTACACCCCCTCCCTATCTCTGCAACCTCCTCCAGCCCCGACACCCCCTCCCTATCTCTGTACCCTCCTCCAGCCCCTACACCCACCTCCCTATCTCTATAACCTCCTCCAGCCCCCTACACCCCTACCTATCTCTGTAACCTCCTCCAGCCCCTACACCCCATCCCTATCTCTGTAACCTCCTCCAGCCCCGACACCACCTCCCTATCTCTGTAACCTCCTCCAGCCCCTACAACCCCTCTCTATCTCTGTAACCGCCTCCAGCCCCTCCCTATCTCTGTACCCTCCTCCAGCCCCTACACCCCCCTCCCTATCTCTATAACCTCCTCCAGCCCACTACACCCCTACCTATCTCTGTAACCTCCTTCAGCCCCTACACCCCCTCCCTATCTCTGTAACCTCCTCCAGCCCCGACACCTCCTCCCTATCTCTGTAACCTCCTCCAGCCCCCTACACCCCCTCCCTATCTCTGTACCCTCCTCCAGCCCCTACACCCCCTCCCTATCTCTGCAACCTCCTCCAGCCCCTACACCCCCTCCCTATCTCTGTAACCTCCTCCAGCCCCTACACCCCCTCCCTGTCTCTGTACCCTCCTCCAGCCCGTACACCCCCCTCCCTATCTCTATAACCTCCTCCAGCCCCCTACACCCCTACCTATCTCTGTAACCTCCTCCAGCCCCTACACCCCCTCCCTATCTCTATAACCTCCTCCAGCCCCCTACACCCCTACCTATCTCTGTAACCTCCTCCAGCCCCTACACCCCCTCCCTATCTCTGTAACCTCCTCCAGCCCCGACACCTCCTCCCTATCTCTATAACCTCCTCCAGCCCATACCTATCTCTGTACCCTCCTCCAGCCCCTACACCCCCTCCCTGTCTCTGTAATCTCCTCCAGCCCCGACACCCCTTCCCTATCTCTGTAACCTCCTGCAGCCCCTTCACCCCGTCCCCATCTCTGTAACCTCCTCCAGCCCCTACATCCCCTCACTATCTGTGTAACCTCCTCCAGCCCCTACACCCCTTGACTATCTCTGTAACCCCCTCCCTATCTCTAACCTCCTCCAGCCCCTCAACCCCTCCCTATCTCTGTAACCTCCTCCAGCCCCTACACCCCCTAACTATCTCTGTAACCCCCTCCCTATCTCTAACCTCCTCCAGCCCCTCCACCCCTCCCTATCTCTGTACCCTCCTCCAGCCCCTACACCCCCTCCCTATCTCTGTAACCTCCTCCAGCCCCTACACCCCTTCCCTATCTCTGTACCGTCCTCCAGCCCCTACACCCCCTCCCTATCTCTGTAACCTCCTCCAGCCCCTACACCCACCTCCCTATCTCTATAACCTCCTCCAGCCCCCTACACCCCTACCTATCTCTGTAACCTCCTCCAGCCCCTACACCCCATCCCTATCTCTGTAACCTCCTCCAGCCCCGAAACCTCCTCCCTATCTCTGTAACCTCCTCCAGCCCCTACAACCCCTCTCTATCTCTGTAACCGCCTCCAGCCCCTCCCTATCTCTGTACCCTCCTCCAGCCCCTACACCCCCTCCCTATCTCTATAACCTCCTCCAGCCCACTACACCCCTCCCTATCTCTGTAACCTCCTTCAGCCCCTACACCCCCTCCCTATCTCTGTAACCTCCTCCCTATCTCTGTAACCTCCTCCAGCCCCCTACACCCCCTCCCTATCTCTGTACCCTCCTCCAGCCCCTACACCCCCTCCCTATCTCTGCAACCTCCTCCAGCCCCTACACCCCCTCCCTATCTCTGTAACCTCCTCCAGCCCCTACACCCCCTCCCTATCTCTGTACCCTCCTCCAGCCCGTACACCCCCCTCCCTATCTCTATAACCTCCTCCAGCCCCCTACACCCCTACCTATCTCTGTAACCTCCTCCAGCCCCTACACCCCCTCCCTATCTCTATAACCTCCTCCAGCCCCCTACACCCCTACCTATCTCTGTAACCTCCTCCAGCCCCTACACCCCCTCCCTATCTCTGTAACCTCCTCCAGCCCCGACACCTCCTCCCTATCTCTGTAACCTCCTCCAGCCCCTACACCCCCTCCCTATCTCTGCAACCTCCTCCAGCCCCTACACCCCCTCCCTATCTCTGTAACCTCCTCCAGCCCCTACACCCCCTCCCTATCTCTGTAACCTCCTCCAGCCCCTACACCCCCTCCCTATCTCTGTAACCTCCTTCAGCCCCTACACCCCCTCCCTATCTCTGTAACCTCCTCCAGCCCCGACAACTCCTCCCTATCTCTGTAACCTCCTCCAGCCCCTACAACCCCTCTCTATCTCTGTAACCGCCTCCAGCCCCGACAACTCCTCCCTATCTCTGTAACCTCCTCCAGCCCCTACAACCCCTCTCTATCTCTGTAACCGCCTCCAGCCCCTCCCTATCTCTGTACCCTCCTCCAGCCCCTACACCCCCCTCCCTATCTCTATAACCTCCTCCAGCCCACTACACCCCTACCTATCTCTGTAACCTCCTTCAGACCCTACACCCCCTCCCTATCTCTGTAACCTCCTCCAGCCCCGACACCTCCTCCCTATCTCTGTAACCTCCTCCAGCCCCCTACACCCCTACCTATCTCTGTAACCTCCTCCAGCCCCTACACCCCATCCCTATCTCTGTAACCTCCTCCAGCCCCGACACCTCCTCCCTATCTCTGTAACCTCCTCCAGCCCCTACAACCCCTCTCTATCTCTGTAACCGCCTCCAGCCCCTCCCTATCTCTGTACCCTCCTCCAGCCCCTACACCCCCCTCCCTATCTCTATAACCTCCTCCAGCCCACTACACCCCTACCTATCTCTGTAACCTCCTTCAGCCCCTACACCCCCTCCCTATCTCTGTAACCTCCTCCAGCCCCGACACCTCCTCCCTATCTCTGTAACCTCCTCCAGCCCCCTACACCCCCTCCCTATCTCTGTACCCTCCTCCAGCCCCTACACCCCCTCCCTATCTCTGCAACCTCCTCCAGCCCCTACACCCCCTCCCTATCTCTGTAACCTCCTCCAGCCCCTACACCCCCTCCCTATCTCTGTACCGTCCTCCAGCCCGTACACCCCCCTCCCTATCTCTATAACCTCCTCCAGCCCCCTACACCCCTACCTATCTCTGTAACCTCCTCCAGCCCCTACACCCCCTCCCTATCTCTATAACCTCCTCCAGCCCCCTACACCCCTACCTATCTCTGTAACCTCCTCCAGCCCCTACACCCCCTCCCTATCTCTGTAACCTCCTCCAGCCCCGACACCTCCTCCCTATCTCTATAACCTCCTCCAGCCCATACCTATCTCTGTACCCTCCTCCAGCCCCTACACCCCCTCCCTGTCTCTGTAATCTCCTCCAGCCCCGACACCCCTTCCCTATCTCTGTAACCTCCTGCAGCCCCTTCACCCCGTCCCCATCTCTGTAACCTCCTCCAGCCCCTACATCCCCTCACTATCTGTGTAACCTCCTCCAGCCCCTACACCCCTTGACTATCTCTGTAACCCCCTCCCTATCTCTAACCTCCTCCAGCCCCTCAACCCCTCCCTATCTCTGTAACCTCCTCCAGCCCCTACACCCCCTAACTATCTCTGTAACCCCCTCCCTATCTCTAACCTCCTCCAGCCCCTCCACCCCTCCCTATCTCTGTACCCTCCTCCAGCCCCTACACCCCCTCCCTATCTCTGTAACCTCCTCCAGCCCCTACACCCCCTCCCTATCTCTGTACCGTCCTCCAGCCCCTACACCCCCTCCCTATCTCTGTAACCTCCCCCAGCCCCTACACCCACCTCCCTATCTCTATAACCTTCTCCAGCCCCCTACACCCCTACCTATCTCTGTAACCTCCTCCAGCCCCTACACCCCATCCCTATCTCTGTAACCTCCTCCAGCCCCGACACCTCCTCCCTATCTCTGTAACCTCCTCCAGCCCCTACAACCCCTCTCTATCTCTGTAACCGCCTCCAGCCCCTCCCTATCTCTGTACCCTCCTCCAGCCCCTACACCCCCCTCCCTATCTCTATAACCTCCTCCAGCCCACTACACCCCTACCTATCTCTGTAACCTCCTTCAGCCCCTACACCCCCTCCCTATCTCTGTAACCTCCTCCCTATCTCTGTAACCTCCTCCAGCCCCCTACACCCCCTCCCTATCTCTGTACCCTCCTCCAGCCCCTACACCCCCTCCCTATCTCTGCAACCTCCTCCAGCCCCTACACCCCCTCCCTATCTCTGTAACCTCCTCCAGCCCCTACACCCCCTCCCTATCTCTGTACCCTCCTCCAGCCCGTACACCCCCCTCCCTATCTCTATAACCTCCTCCAGCCCCCTACACCCCTACCTATCTCTGTAACCTCCTCCAGCCCCTACACCCCCTCCCTATCTCTATAACCTCCTCCAGCCCCCTACACCCCTACCTATCTCTGTAACCTCCTCCAGCCCCTACACCCCCTCCCTATCTCTGTAACCTCCTCCAGCCCCGACACCTCCTCCCTATCTCTGTAACCTCCTCCAGCCCCTACACCCCCTCCCTATCTCTGCAACCTCCTCCAGCCCCTACACCCCCTCCCTATCTCTGTAACCTCCTCCAGCCCCTACACCCCCTCCCTATCTCTGTAACCTCCTCCAGCCCCTACACCCCCTCCCTATCTCTGTAACCTCCTTCAGCCCCTACACCCCCTCCCTATCTCTGTAACCTCCTCCAGCCCCGACACCTCCTCCCTATCTCTGTAACCTCCTCCAGCCCCTACAACCCCTCTCTATCTCTGTAACCGCCTCCAGCCCCTCCCTATCTCTGTACCCTCCTCCAGCCCCTACACCCCCCTCCCTATCTCTATAACCTCCTCCAGCCCACTACACCCCTACCTATCTCTGTAACCTCCTTCAGCCCCTACACCCCCCTCCCTATCTCTGTAACCTCCTCCAGCCCCCTACACCCCCTCCCTATCTCTGTACCCTCCTCCAGCCCCTACACCCCTCCCTATCTCTGCAACCTCCTCCAGCCCCTACACCCCCTCCCTATCTCTGCAACCTCCTCCAGCCCCTACACCCCCTCCCTATCTCTGTAACCTCCTCCAGCCCCTACACCCCCTCCCTATCTCTGTACCCTTCTCCAGCCCGTACACCCCCCTCCCTATCTCTATAACCTCCTCCAGCCCCCTACACCCCTACCTATCTCTGTAACCTCCTCTAGCCCCCTACACCCCCTCCCTATCTCTATAACCTCCTCCAGCCCCCTACACCCCTACCTATCTCTGTAACCTCCTCCAGCCCCTACACCCCCTCCCTATCTCTGTAACCTCCTCCAGCCCCGACACCTCCTCCCTATCTCTGTAACCTCCTCCAGCCCCTACCTATCTCTGTACCCCTCCTCCAGCCCCTACACCCCCTCCCTGTCTCTGTAATCTCCTCCAGTCCGACACCCCTTCCCTATCTCTGTAACCTCCTGCAGCCCCTTCACCCCGTCCCCATCTCTGTAACCTCCTCCAGCCCCTACATCCCCTCACTATCTGTGTAACCTCCTCCAGCCTCTACACCCCTTGACTATCTCTGTCACCCCCTCCCTATCTCTAACCTCCTCCAGCCCCTCAACCCCTCCCTATCTCTGTAACCTCCTCCAGCCCCTACACCCCCTCCCTATCTCTGCAACCTCCTCCCTATCTCTGCAACCTCCTCCAGCCCCTACACCCCCTCCCTATCTCTGTAACCTCCTCCAGCCCCTACACCCCCTCCCTATCTCTGTAACCTCCTTCAGCCCCTACACCCCCTCCCTATCTCTGTAACCTCCTCCAGCCCCGACACCTCCTCCCTATCTCTGTAACCTCCACCAGCCCCCTACAACCCCTCTCTATCTCTGTAACCGCCTCCAGCCCCTACCTATCTCTGTACCCTCCTCCAGCCCCTACACCCCTCCCTATCTCTGCAACCTCCTCCAGCCCCTACACCCCCTCCCTATCTCTGCAACCTCCTCCAGCCCCTACACCCCCTCCCTATCTCTGTACCCTCCTCCAGCCCCTACACCCACCTCCCTATCTCTATAACCTCCTCCAGCCCCCTACACCCCTACCTATCTCTGTAACCTCCTCCAGCCCCTACACCCCATCCCTATCTCTGTAACCTCCTCCAGCCCCGACACCTCCTCCCTATCTCTGTAACCTCCTCCAGCCCCTACAACCCCTCTCTATCTCTGTAACCGCCTCCAGCCCCTCCCTATCTGTACCCTCCTCCAGCCCCTACACCCCCCTCCCTATCTCTATAACCTCCTCCAGCCCACTACACCCCTACCTATCTCTGTAACCTCCTTCAGCCTCTACACCCCCTCCCTATCTCTGCAACCTCCTCCAGCCCCTACACCCCCTCCCTATCTCTGTAACCTCCTCCAGCCCCTACACCCCCTCCCTATCTCTGTACCCTCCTCCAGCCCGTACACCCCGCTCCCTATCTCTATAACCTCCTCCAGCCCCCTACACCCCTACCTATCTCTGTAACCTCCTCCAGCCCCTACACCCCCTCCCTATCTCTATAACCTCCTCCAGCCCCCTACACCCCTACCTATCTCTGTAACCTCCTCCAGCCCCTACACCCCCTCCCTATCTCTGTAACCTCCTCCAGCCCCCGACACCTCCTCCCTATCTCTGTAACCTTCTCCAGCCCCTACCTATCTCTGTACCCTCCTCCAGCCCCTACACCCCCTCCCTGTCTCTGTAATCTCCTCCAGCCCCGACACCCCTTCCCTATCTCTGTAACCTCCTGCAGCCCCTTCACCCCGTCCCCATCTCTGTAACCTCCTCCAGCCCCTACATCCCCTCACTATCTGTGTAACCTCCTCCAGCCCCTACACCCCTTGACTATCTCTGTAACCCCCTCCCTATCTCTAACCTCCTCCAGCCCCTCAACCCCTCCCTATCTCTGTAACCTCCTCCAGCCCCTACACCCCCTAACTATCTCTGTAACCCCCTCCCTATCTCTAACCTCCTCCAGCCCCTCCACCCCTCCCTATCTCTGTACCCTCCTCCAGCCCCTACACCCCCTCCCTATCTCTGTAACCTCCTCCAGCCCCTACACCCCCTCCCTATCTCTGTACCGTCCTCCAGCCCCTACACCCCCTCCCTATCTCTGTAACCTCCTCCAGCCCATACACCCCCTCCCTATCTCTGTAACCTCCTCCAGCCCCTACACCCCCTCCCTATCTCTGTAACCTCCTCCAGCCCCAACACCCCCTCCAGCCCCTACACCCCCTCCCTATCTCTGTAACCTCCTCCAGCCCCAACACCCCCTCCAGCCCCTACACCCCCTCCCTATCTCTGTAACCTCCTCCAGCCCCTACACCCCCTCCCTATCTCTGTACCCTCCACCAGCCCCTTCACACCTCCCTAGTGGCAGCACGGTAGCACAAGTGGATAGAACTGTGGCTTCACAGCACCAGGTTCGATTCCCCGTTGGGTCACTGTCTGTGTCAAGTCTGCACGTTCTCCCCGTGTCTGCGTGGGTTTCCTCCGGGTGCTCCGGTTCCCTCCCACAGTCCAAAGACGTGCAGGTTAGGTGGATTGGCCACGCTAAACTTCCCTCAGGTTAGGAGGGGTTATTGGGTTACGGGGATAGGGGGGGAAGTGAGGGCTTGAGTGGGTCGGTGTAGACTCGATGGGCCGAATGGCCTCCTTCTGCACGAAATGTTGTATGTTCTCTCTTTGCAGCGAGTTCCACGTTATTCACCATTCTTCCTGACCTCACCCCCTCCCCTTCATTAAATGTGGCCTCCTACCTCCCAGTCCTTGTGCATTCTGCCAATGGGAACAGTTTTTGCTTGTCTACCTTCACTGAAGCAGACAGAATTAGCTTCGTGTTCGGCCTATTCAGTGAGAAAGCACTTTGGATGAATTCATGTTAAAAATATCCTCCCCTTGACTATTGAACTGATGTCTGGTGCTTCAGAACCTGGTAATGGTGGCAAAATATTGGGTAGAGTCAGAGCCTTCAAGCTTGTGGAGTGAGGTGTCCTTGGCAGCCATCTTGCCTCGGCGGCGGCCATCTTGCCTCGGCGGCGGCCATCTTGCCTCGGCGGTGGCCATCTTGTCTCGGCGGTGGCCATCTTGCCTCGGCGGCAGCCATCTTGCCTCGGCAGCCATCTTGCCTTGGTAGCCGCCACACTGTACGACAGCCACCCATTCCGGCTTTGGCCACCAGAGGGCCTTGGCTGTTGTGCGCCCTCTGGTGGCAGCGAAGTTCCCACTTCATCTCCATTCCGGAGTTGTCCACAGCCTACCAGGTCCTCTAAGAATAATGTGGGATCGGCGGGGGCTGCTGTGTGTGTGGGGGGCTGTCTGCCTCGCTCTTTAGTGGCGTTAACATCACCATATTACTAAGAATGCCGCATTTACTTCCACCCATGACTCCTCAGACAATGAAGCCGTCCCTGTCCAAATGCAGCAAGACCGGACAATACCCAGGCTCGGGCTGGCAAGGGGCAAGTTACATTCGCGCCACACAAGTGCGAGTCAATGACCATCTCCTGCAAGAGAGGATTTAACCATCGCCCCCTTGACCATTCAATGGCGTCGCCATCGCTGAATCCCCCACTATCAACATCCTGGGGGTGACCATTGATCAGAAACTGAACTGGACCCAGCCGTATAAATACTGTGGCTCCCAGAGCAGGTCAGAGGCTGGGAATCCTGCGGAGAGTAACTCTCCTGACCCCCACCCCCCCCACCCCACCCCAATGCCTGCCCACCATCGACAAGGACACAAGTCAGGAGTGCGATGGGAGACTCTCCACTCGCCTGGATGAGCGCGGCTCCCAACAACACTCGAGAAGCTCGACACCATCCAGGACAAAGCAGCCCCGCTCGATCGACACGCTAACCACCCGCCATTCACTCCCCCCCCCCCCCCCCCCCCCCGACGCACAGCGGCAGCCGTGTGCACCGTCTACAAGACGCACCGCGGCGACTCGCCTTCGACAGCACCTTCCAAACCCGCCACCTCTACCATCTAGAAGGACGAGGGGGGGCAGCAGACACACGGGGAACACCCCCCCCCCACCTGCAAGTTCCCCCTCCGAGCCGCTCGCCACCCCGACTCGGGAATATATCGGCCGCTCCTTCGCTGTCGCCGGGTCGGAATCCCGGAACTCCCTTCCTAACAGCGCTGTGGGTGTACCTACACCACACGGGGACTGCAGCGGGTTCAAGATGGCGGCTCACCCCCCCCCCCCCCCCCCACCTTGCCAAGGGGCAATTAGGGATGGGTAAAAAGTGCTGGGCGCAGCCACATTCCGTGAATGAATTAAAACAAAGGTTTTCTGAAAAAGCCTTCTGAAGCCATGTTAGAATTTAGAATGTTTGCTCTCCCTCGGATCTCAGTCGCGGGGTAGGAGGGACCGTCAGCCCATGGCGCCTGTTGTCGGCCCTCTGAAAGATCTGTCCGATCCTCCCCTTTTGTAAGTTCCTTTCAAACCTGCTCCCACCGCCATTCCAGGCAGCGCCTTCTCCGTCACAACAGAGATAGGGAGGGGGGAAACACTTGACCCACGTACCCCAATGCCCCCTTGGTGAATTTGAATGCCGCCTCGATTAAACCCTTTGGTTTTCCTGGCAGGGTGGCGTGGAGGTGTCAGAGGTCAGCCAAGATGGAGGACGGTCCGTTTCCAACAAGAAGCCTCGGAAGGCCCAGCTCTGCAAGGACCTGCTGTACGGGCGGTTCATTAAGGTTTGTGATTGGACCCGTCTTCCAGAGGCCCTGGGGGGGGGGGGGCGGGGGGGTGGCGACAAACGGGTTCGAATCCCCTCCCACCCCGGCCGGCGGAATTTACATTCGATTAGCAAAATCTGGAATTGAAAAGCGAGTCCCGTAACGGCGGCCGTGACAACGATCATCGATTGTCGGTGGAAAAACCCCATCGGAGGAACATTAGAACATTACAGCGCAGTACAGGCCCTTCGGCCCTCGATGATGCGCCGACCTGTGAAACCACTCCAAAGCCCATCTACACTATTCCCTTATTGTCCATATGTCTGGACAATTTAGCACGGCCAATCCACCTAACCTGCACATCTTTGGACACTAAGGGACAATTTAGCGCGCCCAATCCACCTAACCTGCACATCTTTGGACACTAAGGGACAATTTAGCACGGCCAATCCACCTAACCTGCACATCTTTGGACACTAAGGGACAATTTAGCACGGCCAATCCACCTAACCTGCACATCTTTGGACACTAAGAGACAATTTAGCACGGCCAATCCACCTAACCTGCACATCTTTGGACACTAAGGGACAATTTAGCACGGCCAATCCACCTAACCTGCACATCTTTGGACACTAAGAGACAATTTAGCACGGCCAATCCACCTAACCTGCACGTCTTTGGACACTAAGGGACAATTTAGCACGGCCAATCCACCTAACCTGCTCATCTTTGGACACTAAGGGCAATTTATCACGGCCAATCCACCTAACCTGCACATCTTTGGACTGTGGGAGGAAACCAGAGCACCCGGAGGAAACCCACGCAGACACGGGGAGAACGTGCAGACTCCGCACAGACAGTTAGTTAAACATCTGGTGTTGGGAAATTGTTAGAATCAATTACCAAGGACGTAATATCAGGACATTTGGGAAATCAGAATAAATTAATCCGAGTCAGCAGGGTCTTATGAAGGACAAATCACGTTTGACTACTTTTCTCGAGTTCTTCGAAGATGTAACAAGGAAAGTGGATAATGGGACTCCTGTAGATGTACTATACCTAGACTGCCGGAAGGTTAACTCATTAAGTTAGATTACATGGGATTAGGGGTAATTTATTAGCTGGGATAGAAGACTGGCTGACGGACAGGAAACGAGAGTCTGGCTGAATGGGTCTTTTCCTGGATGGCACGATGTAACTAGTGGGGGTGCCACAGTGTTCGGTCCTTGGCCCCAGCTATTTACAATCGATATTAACGACTTGGATACAGGGATAGAAGGTTCTATCGCCAGATTTGCAGACGACACAAAAATAGGCGGGACAGTAAGTTGCAATGAGGAAATAACCTTCGAAATGGATATAGAGAGGTTAGGAGAGTGGGCCAAAGTGTGGCAGATGCAGTTTAACGTGGATAAGTTTGAAGTCATGCATTTAGGTTGGAGAAATGGAAAGGTAACTTATTATCTCACTGGGGATAGATTTTGGGATGCTCTGCTGCACGGGGATCTGGGGGTCCTCGTGCATGAGCCACAGAAAACGAGCACGCAGGTACAGCAAGTAATAAGGAAAGCAAACGGAATGTTGGCGTTTATAGCTAAAGGAATTGAGTATAAAGGTAGTGAAGTGTTGCTGCAACTGTACGCGACATTGGTGAGACTGCACCTGGAGTATTGTGCACAGTTTTGGTCTCCTTATTCCGGGAAAGGTGTCGTGGCATTGGAGGCAGTTCAGAGGAGGTTCACCAGATTGATCCCAGAGATGAGGGGTTTGTCGTATGAAGAGAGATTGAGCAGTTTAGGTCGATAATCTTTCGAGGCCGGAGGCATTTGGCCTTCCATCCTGTGCCTTGATCTTTGAAAGATCTATCGGATTATTCTCTCCCTCTCTCTCCCCCGCTCCCCCCCCCCCCCCCCCCCCGCCCCCGCTTTTGAAATTTCCGATTGAATCTCCATTACAACTTGCTGAGTTTAAATTCTCACCCCCCTTCCCCCCTTCTCCTCCCTCTGGTTCTGTTCCCGATTCTCTTCCATCTGTGTCACCTACCCCCCCCCCCCCCCCCCCCCCGGCCCGGTACTCCACCCTCCTGCCGCAGACGGAACGCGTTCTCCTCGTTTTATCCTCAGCCTAACCTCCTGTTTTGTTATTATTTTGAATTGTTTTCCAGGCAGCCACCTTGATGCCAGGCAGCGATCCGCGCCGGAGGAGAGCTCGGACGACAGCGACTGTGACGAAAAGCTCAACCTTTCTTCAGCGTCAAGGTGCGACTTCCTGGATCTGTCACGGTCACCTTCAACCGGAGGCGTGACCCAAAACTTGCTCCGTTCTAGCCCCTCACAAAACAATCCCCCCCTCTTCATCTCACCCATCACCATATCCATCTCTTCCTCTTGTGTTTTTAACCAGCTTCTCCCACCCCCCACTTCAATGTATGCCTGCTATTCTCCTTCCTCACTCCCTGTGGGAGCGAGTCCACATTCTCCCCACTCCCTGTGCGAGTCCCACATTCTCCCCCACTCCCTGTGGGAGCGAGTCCCACATTCTCTCCCACTCCCCGTGGGTGCGAGTCCCACATTCTCCCCCACTCCCCTGGGTGCGAGTCCCACATTCTCCCCACTCCCTGTGGGAGCGAGTCCCACATTCTCCCCACTCCCTGTGGGAGCGAGTCCCACATTCTCCCCCACTCCCTCTGGGAGCGAGTCCCACATTCTCCCCACTCCCTGTGGGTGCGAGTCCCACATTCTCCCCACTCCCTGTGGGTGCGAGTCCCACATTCTCCCCACTCCCTGTGGGAGCAAGTCCCACATTCT
>NW_027308864.1:0-64479 GCF_047496885.1 Scyliorhinus torazame
GAACATGGACTTTTACAAAAGATATTGGCCTCCTAAATCCATGGCCATTTGGCACAATGCGACTGTAATTATATGGGGAGGGAGTGAGCATTGTTGATCTGAGGGTAGGAGCTGTATGAACGTCAGGCCCCCTCCCCCCCCCACATGACCCATGCCTTCAGGATGACCCAACATACAAATACTGCAAATTTGTCATTGGAAGTGTCCCGACTGACCCAGCAGTAGATGTAGAATATGACAGGATCTCTGCAGTGTTAAAAAGAGTTTTTAAGAAAGTGTTCCCCTACAAAAGGTGACAACCGCACTTTGTTTGCAGCCCATGGCACCCCCTTCCTCACTTTGCAACCACCCCCCACCCACGGCCATTAACCCCAGCTGTGTCACCTAAGCTGGGCAGTTCAGACCCACTGCAAAAGCAGGTAGACAACATGCACCCGTGCTGGCATGGGTGTCCACCACGTTGGAGCATTCTGCTCTCTGGAGTTCAGTAGGTTATGGGTTCAAGCCCCACTTCGGAGAATTGAGCGTGTAGGCCTCCAGACCCAGCACAGTGCTGAGAGAGTGCTGCACTGTCTGTGGGGCCAGTGCTCAAGCGTGATATGAACCCGAGACCGCATCTACCCTCTCAGATGGATGTAAAAAGTTCAAATTGCCGTCTATGGGAGCCTGCTGTGTGCAAATTGGCTGGCTGCCACATTCTCCACATTATATCAGTTACCATGGGCGAAATTCTCCGTTATCGGCGGAAAGTCCACCGATCGGCGCAAAAAACGGCGCAAATCCGACTTGCGTCACGTCGGAAAAATGGGTCAAAAGTCTCCGGCCTGAAATGGGCTAGCAGCGACGTAACGGGATCCGCGATTGCACACGTGGCTCACGCCGTGCAGCGTCATACGCGCTGCACGGCGTGACGACTAATAAGGCCGCGCTGCTCCCCCCCACCCGACCGGAACACCCGACCGGAACACCCGACTGGATGGCTGGCCGCCGCTCAACCCCGCGGTTCGAGTCACGGGATGTGGAGGCGCTCCTGGACGCGATGGAGCAGAGGAGGGACGCCCTGTATCCCGGGCACGGCCGCAGGGTTGCCCCACGCCACAGCCAGCGCCTGTGGAGGGAAGTGGCAGATGCCGTCACCGCTGCGGCCCTGACACCACGGACAGGCACCCAGTGCCACAAGAAGGTGAACGACCTCGTCAGAGCAGGCAGGGTGAGCCTCCCCATATCCCCCATATCCCGCCTCCCCCATATCCCCATATCCCCCCTCCCCCATATCCCCCCTCCCCCATATCCCCCTCCCCATATCCCCCCTCCCCATATCCCCCCTCCCCCATATCCCCCCTCCCCCATATCCCCCCTCCCCCATATCCCCCATATCCCCCCTCCCCCATATCCCCCATATCCCCCCTCCCCATATCCCCCCTTCCCCATATCCCCCATATCCCCCCTCCCCCATATCCCCCCTCCCCCATATCCCCCATATCCCCCCTCCCCATATCCCCCTCCCCATATCCCCATATCCCCCCTCCCCCATATCCCCCCTCCCCCACATTCCCTCCTCCCCCATATCCCCCCTCCCCATATCCCCCATATCCCCCCTCCCCCATATCCCCCATATCCCCCCTCCCCCATATCCCCCCCTCCCCCATGTCCCCCATATCCCCCTCCCCCATATCCCCCCTCCCCCATATCCCCCTCCCCCATATCCCCAAGTGAATCCAACCCTAACCTTAACCTCTGCAATGCAAGCGCAACCGATGGCGTGCATTCGTATACCTGCCTAACAGTGTTGCCTTTTACCCCTGCCACCACCCCCCCACCCCCCCCCCCACAGGAGAAGCGCGCACACAACAATAGGGAGCATGTGAGGACTGGAGGAGGGCCCGCTGATGAGAGGCCACTGACCGTACACGAAAAAAAGGGCCCTGGAACTGGCTGGCGGACCTGAGGACCGGGAGGTTGCTGATGCAGAGGTCGGGGGCCCATCAGCAAGTGAGCCACCGACAGCCCGTCCCCATATCCCACCTCCCCTATATCCCCCTCCCCCGTATCACCTGATCACTGCCTGATGTCTAACCATGCATGCTTCATTGTGTATCGCAGGACCAAACGTCCAGGCACCCATCCCCGCAGATGCAGACCGCCCGCAGCTTGCCCCTCGGAGGCCACGGGAGAGAGAGAGACCCGGACCCTCCAGCATGCGACGCTCGCAGGATGCCCCTCGGAAGCCACGGGAGACAGAGAGACCCGGACCCTCCAGCATGCGACGCCCGCAGGATGCCCCTCGGAGGCCACGGGAGACAGAGAGACCCGGACCCTCCAGCATGCGACGCCCGCAGGATGCCCCTCGCACACCACGGGAGACGGAGAGACCCGGACCCTCCAGCATGCGACGCCCCCAGGATGCCCCTCGGAGGCCACGGGAGACAGAGAGACCCGTACCCTCCAGCATGCGGCGCCCGCAGGATGCCCCTCGGAGGCCACGGGAGACAGAGAGACCCGGACCCTCCAGCATGCGACGCCCGCAGGATGCCCCTCGCACACCACCGGAGACGGAGAGACCTGGAGCAACAGGGAGACGACACCCCCGTCACGTGCGGGAGCGACCACCCAGCGATGAGGGGGGCAGCCACAGGTCCTCGTCACATCCGAGCCAGGACACCACTACCCAGGACACCACTACCCAGGACACCTCTACCCGGGACAGCACTGCCCAGGACACCCCTACCCGGGACAGCACTACCCAGGAAGACGAAATACCGGACAGTGACACAGAGTGGATGGGTGGAGACGAACCCCCACCCCAAAGTGCCATGGACTCAGAGTGGGACGAAGAGCACGACACAACGCCACTGCTGTCATCAACACCCTCCACCATCGCAGAAACACTCACCTCGGTTGGGCACTTTAGTGATGAGGCGTCTGCTACTCTCACTGGTGCGCACAACACAGCCGTCCCGGTACAGCAGGTGGAGGTAGGAGCAGCAGAGGGGCCGGGCGGTCGGAGGGCAGCCCAGCCCAAGCGAACATGTGCCGCCCAGATGGATCCCGGGTTCCTGGAGTTACCACACCCACACATAGATCCGATGCAACCACCGACGCGGAGACAAGCGAAGACGGTGACGGCCGGCTTGCGGCGGCTGCAGTCGCAGGTGGAGGAGTCCACCCGCGTCCAGGAGCTGGGAGTGGTGCCGGTCATGCGTGCCACCCAGGCTGACACCGCACGGGTGGCGTCCGCAGTGGAGGCAATGGGTGCGACGGTGTCAGACATGGGGAACGGTTTGCGAGGCCTGGGGCTTTCCGTGCAGGCGGCGTCTGTGGCCCAGGACATGGCTGCCCTCTCACAGGAGGCCATGAGCCAGTGCCCGCGCCAGATGGCAGAGGCGCTCAACGCCATAGCCCAGTCTCTGCAGGCCATGGCCCAGTCTCAGCAGGCCATGGCCCAGTCTTTGCAGGCCATCGCTGAGGGCATCGGCGCCAGTGGCCATGTGCGAGCCGGCGTTGCACTGTCACAGACAGGGTTTGTCAACCCCCTGGGCTCCATGGCTGCAAACCTGCAGACCCCTGTCGATACCAGCATGGGCCTCCAGGACTGGCAGCGCCAGATGTCGGGGGGGCGTCGGATGGCCAGTCCGTCTGCATCCCCCACCCATGTAGAGGCCTGGGGGCCATCGGGCACCCCGAGGGAG
This sequence comes from Scyliorhinus torazame, assembly GCF_047496885.1. NCBI lineage: Eukaryota > Metazoa > Chordata > Chondrichthyes > Carcharhiniformes > Scyliorhinidae > Scyliorhinus > Scyliorhinus torazame. The sequence continues at coordinate 3,690 of NW_027308864.1, forward strand.
GAGGAGGTGCTGTGGTCCGTCCCGGCTCCCCCTGTAGGGGAGGTCCCGGAACACCGCAACACCTCGGACTCCCCCCCTTCCGTCCCAGGTGCATCGGGTGGGCAACGGGCAGGGCAGGCTGGCAGCTCGCCATCCCAGTCGCCCGGGCCGCAGCCTGGCCCATCTAGGCCAGGACGCCCCAGGAAACGGCCGCCAAAGGAATCCAGTGTCAGAGGGCAGGAATCACAGGAGTCCACCTCCAGTTCTGCTGTACCGTCTGGGGAACCACGTAGATGTAGTCAAAGGGCCCGTAAGGCCAAACAATTAGACACTGAGTAAGTTGGCACGGGTGCAGGGCACAGATGAGTTTTAGGGGCTAGGGCACGTGCATGAACTCCTTTGGTTATTAAAGTCAATGTTACACCTACAGAAGCTGCCTTTGTGCTCTGTCCAAAGCGTGCGGGGGTGTCATGTACGTTGAGCGCAAGTGTGTGTGTGAGGGGTGGTGTTACCTCAGCCCCAGGTGAGTCTGACCCGTTCCCCCTGGGCCGCCATCAACATCCCCCCGGGCAGAGGACGGGACCGTGCGCTGCAGTGTCACAGCCGCATGCAGGGATGGTCCGGGTGGATGGTGGTACTGTGGCCATGGGTCAGACATAGTCCAACGATGTGGAGCCAGGAGCTCACCGCAGGGCGGGTTGTCATCATCCTCCATGGCCTGCAATAGACACGCGTCCACCCGCAACTGTGTGAGCCTGGCCCGTTGTGCCGCAGGTGGATCGGCAATGGGGGGGGATGGTGTGCATGCGGGTGGGGTGGGTGGGGTTGGGGAGGGGGTGAGGGTGCTGGGTGGGTGGATGAGTGGGGGGTGTGGGTGGTCGGCTGTTGCCATGGTGTGCGGTCTGTGGCCATACTAACCGATTCCCACGCCCATCTAGTCAGTGAAGCGGGCGGCTATCAGTCTGTCCCGTGCCCGCTGGGCCAGCCGGTAACGGTGGACAGCCACCCGCCTGTGTCTACCCCGTCGACCTGACCATTACCCCCATCCCCCTCATCTGGGGAGGACTGCGCCTCTTCCTGCTGCTCCTCCACTCCGCCCTCCTCTGCCTGCGGCACATCGCCCCTCTGCTGGGCTATGTTGTGCAGGACGCAGCACACCACAGTGATGCGGCCGACCCTATCTGACCGATACTGGAGGGCGCCCCCAGAGAGGTCCAGGCACCTGAAACGCATCTTCAGCACACCAAAGCACCTCTCTATCACTCTCCTTGTCGCTACATGGGCATCATTGTAGCGGTTCTCCGCCTCATTGCGTGGCCTCCGTATAGGCGTCATCAGCCACGATTGCAATGGGTAGCCCCTGTCGCCCAGCAACCTGCCCCTCAGCCGGGGATGGCGTCCCTCGTACCTGTCGGGGATGGATGACCGCGACAACACGTATGAGTTGTGTACACTGCCTGGGTAACGGGCGCAGGCGTGCAGGATCATCATGCGGTGGTCGCAGACCACCTGTATGTTCATCGAATAGGTCCCCTTCCTATTGGTGAACACGGCCCTGTTATCTGCAGGTGGCCGCACGGCGACGTGCATCCCATCAATCGCGCCCTGGAGAACCCGGCCACGGCAGAGAAGCCCACGGCCCGGGCATCTTGGCTGGCCCGGTCCACAGGGAAGCGGATGTAGCGTTGCGCCATGGCATATAGGGCATCTGTCACTACCCGGATGCACCGATGCACCGATGTCTGCGATATGCCGGACAGGTCTCCACTCGGTGCCTGGAATGACCCCGTTGCATAAAAGTTCAGGGCCACCGTAACCTTGACGGACACGGGGAGAGGGTGTCCCCCGCCAGTGCCACGCGGTGACAGGTGTGCCAGCAGGTGGCAGATGTGTGCCACGGTTTCCCGCCTCATCCGGAGTCTCCTCCTGCATTCCCGGTCCGTGAGGTCCTGGTATGACTGCCGGGGCCGGTACACACGGGGCGCCCTCGGGTGCCTCCGTTGCCGTGGGGCCGCGACGTCCTCCTCCCCCTCCTTGTCCTGTCGGGCAGGTGTCCCTCCAGCCTGGGCGGCTGCCGCCTGTCCCTCTGCGGCAGCCTGCGCCGCCTCTCTGGCACGCTCCTCCTCCTGCTCCTCCTCCTCATCCAGGGCAACATAGACATTAGCGGCTGCCGCCACGGCGGCCAACATCGCTGGATGATCAGAAAACATGACGGCCTGGTGGGGGGGGGGGGGGGGGGGGGGGGGAGGGGAACGACGACATGTCATCATTGCCCATATCCCCTCCTCCCCCCAGCCAGGTGGCATGGACCGCATGGGTCCAACTGTTGGAGGCTGGCACCTGGCCAGGTGGACCAACTCACTTGCCCTCGCATCCCCCTACCCGGCACGGACCCCAATCTCCTCCCCGGCACGGACCCCAACCTCCTCCCCGGCACGGACCCCCCATCCCCCTCCACGGCACGGACCCCCCATCCCCCTCCCCGGCACGGACCCCCCATCCCCCTCCCCGGAACGGACCCCCCCAACCTCCTCCCCGACACGGACCCCCCATCCCCCTCCCCGGCACGGACCCCCCTCCCGGCACTCCCCCGGAGCCCAGCCCACTCTAACCACCCCCCCCCCCCCCCCCGCCGCACACACACACACACAACCCGAGACACACCTCTCCTCACACATTCAGACTGCGGCCACGCCATCGCCTGCCCAGAGCCAACCTCCCAGGTCATCACTCACCTCCACGCTGGTTGGCGTGAACCTGGAGCACAGGGTCACGACGATGAAAAGGAGGTTTAATTTACGTCGACGTGAACGGTCATCACGTCGACGGGACTTCGGCCCATCCGGAAGGGAGAATATCGGCAGGCCGAAAATCGGCTGCCTTGCGCAGACCCGTGCCATTCTCCGACGGCAGCGGTGACATTAACGCCCCGCCGACTTTTCTCCCTTCGGAGACTTCGGCAACCGGCGGGGGCGGGATTCACGGCGGCCAACGGCCATTCTCCGACCCTCTGGGGGGTCGGAGAATGACGCCCCATAGTTCAAAAAGCAGTGAGGTGTCCTGTGATACCCTGAAGTTATGAAAGCTGCTGGAGAAAAGCTTGTTCATTACTTTTTCCTACTTTACTGTTGTAAGTAGATGAAGGAAACCTCCCATCCCCGAAACGCTTTACCCCCTCCCCCCACACACAGCCTCAATGCTGCCACAAAGTTTAGTTGAATAAGTGGCAGATGCTGGACCAAACGTGTAGATTTTCAAAGCATATTTCTCAGTGAAGATATACAAATGTACTTGAGTCTGTGAAAGTTTTAGACAAGATCAGTTAATTTCCGAAAAGCCAGAGTATTACCACCACAACTTAACCCCATGTTGTAAGCCTCGTCTGTTTTTCCACTGGAGGTTAAGTGAAGTTACCAAAGTCCATTAGACCCATTGTCTGACCCGTTCCCGCCCCCGCCCACAATGGCAGGCCAACCAAAAGATGTGTTTCATGTTGGTCGGACCTTAGTTGGTCACCCAGAGTGAAATGGCGTTGAGAGTCGGTCTTGTACGGGAGAGGGTTCTATATCCCTGTGCACACGCCAAGTGTGAAATTCAGGCCTACGCTGTTCTGGCACAGACAGCTAATATACAGAAAGGGGAATCTCATAAATGATAATCTGATACAAGGTGAACAATGTTGGGAAGTTCAGTTCAGAACAAAGAATGAACAACCACAGCACGATTGCTCTGGGATTCATCACAGTGTGAAGGTCAAGTCTTCTCTCCACAAATGTTACCAGACCTGCTGAGCTCTGCCAGCATTTTCTGTTTTTATTCCTTGCAAAGAAAAGATTTATCAGCATCGAAAGTGAAAAACAAATAAAAGTTTTAGATGTTTCCACTCCAGCAGAATAGTCTTTACCTCGGCATCGGGTCTTTGTTTTATCGGTAAAGGTACGTTCCCCGGTGGTTGACACAAATCCATCATCGCAGGTGCATTCAAAACCTCCAAACATGTTGGTGCATGTTGCATTCAAACCACATGGGTTTGTCTCACACTCGTTGATATCTGGAACAAAAATCAATTTATTAATCCGAGACACGAATATTGCTGAAAGGAGGCATGCTGCCAAAGCTTATCATCTTGCACTCATCAGGACTAACCCAACGGTGCCAAATTTCAAATGATCACAACAATTTATACGGCAGAGGAACAGAAATGCTGATTGGTTGGCAAGTTGAATTTGATTGGCCGAGGCATTGTCATGGACAAGACGAAGGGGAACTGCAGACTCCCCAAGCTTCTGAGGTCATTCTGAGAACTCTGAATCCTGTGATGCACTGCTCTTGCTTCTGCCTAAAGAGAGATTCCGGTGACATTTACCTCTCTGCGTCAGAGCTTAATTTTTGGAGATGTCAAAGTCAGAATGTTAAACCCCATTCCGAACCATAAAGAGCAGGTATTTTGCTGAGAAGAGATACAGATATATTCCTTTTTTTAATGTTCATTCATGTCATATGGGCATCGCTGACAAGGCCCAAACTTATTATCCATCTCTAATTGCCTTTGAGAAGGTGGTGGTGAGCCGCCTTCTTGAACCGCTGCAGTCCACAGGGTGTAGGTACACCCACAGTGCTGTTAGTGAGGAAGATCCAGGATTTTGACTCAGCCACAGTGAAGAAACAGCATTCCATGTCAGGAGCCTTTGTGAGTCTCTGCAGTCAGCTTGTAGAGGGTGCACATGGTTGTCACCGTGCATCGGTGGTGGAGGAAGTGAATGTTTGTGGGTGGGGTGCCAATCAAGCAGGCTGCATTGTTCTAGATGATGCCAAGCCACTTGTGTTTTGTTGGAGCTGCGCTCATCCAGGGAAGTGGGCAGTATTCCATAACATTCCTGACCTGTTCAGCTCTTTTGTTCCTGATTGAACCAAGGCTGTAATGAAATCAGCAGCTGAGAGACCCTGACAGGACCCAAACTGAGCATTAGTCAGCAGGCTATTGGTAAGCAAGTGTACTTGATGGCACAGTTGATGACCTCTTCCATCATCACTTTATTGATGATCGATTGGCTGCGTTGATTGATGTGATTGGCTGGGTTGGACCTCTCGGTTGGCCAGGGGCGCCGCAATATCTGGAACACAAGTCTTCATTAATATTACGTCAATATTGTCAGGGCCCATAGCCTTTGCAGTATGCAGTGCCTTCAGCTGTTTCTTGATATCAGGTGGGGTGAATCAATTGGCTGAAGACCGACATATATGATGCTGGGGACTTCCGGAAGGGCTGGAGATAGATCTCCACTTGGCATTTTTGGCTGAAGTGTGGGCTCCTCCATCATTGAGGATGAGAATGTTTATGGAGCCTCCACGTCCAGTGAGTCATTTAATTGTCCACCACCATTCATAACTGGATATGACAGGACTGCAGAGCTGAGATCTGCTCCATTGGTTGTGGGATCGCTTATCCCTGTCTATCTCATGCTGTTCCTGTTGTTTGACATGCAATTAGTCTTGTGCTGTAGCTTCACCAGGTTGTCACATCATTTTTAGGTCTGCCTGTTGCTGCTCCTGACATGCCCTCCTGCACCCTGCATTGAAGCAATGTTGAGCCACTCACTTTGTGGTACTGGTCGATTGGGGGATATGTTGGGCCATGAATTTACTGTTCGGAACAAGATATAGATTTAAATTTAAGTTACTTTTTGAAAGATTTTGTGTGGTGAATCCTGGATTTGGTTTCATTCTTGCGGTTCTGTGAAATGAAGCCAAGAAGTCTAAGCCCTGTTTGTACACATGCATTTTAAAAAATATATGTTTTTCTTAAAGTTTTTTGATTTTAACAAATAACACAATGATTCCTCGAGATTCGCACAGCACAGTATGAATGCCTCAACAAACAAAATACACAAAACAACACGAAACAACACAATTGGTTCAGCTTAATTACTAAACCTGGTGCTTCCACATGTATCAATGGATACACTCGAGAATGGATTATAGGAGGATAAGTAAGATGGCGCACACCTTCCCACGTAGTGAGTGCATACATGGCCCACGAGATTCTAGGATACGATCTTTGTGCCATATTCTCGCGAGCACCAGAACACATTTCCCCCAGCTCCAGTCAGACCAGAGGCACCAATAACACATTATGATGCTGCCAGACCAGCTGAGATTATCCTGTATTTCCTGTGTTTGTGACACATTCTGATGCCCCTTTCTCGGATAAAAGACCTCGGATAAAGTACCTTTGCAGGAACCAGTCGATTCTTTAACCCCAAGATAATAAAGACAAAAAAACACATAAACCATTTGCGAAGTCACTGAGAGGATATTTTACATATAACCACCAGACGTAACATAACCCAAACATCCGCCCAGTGCAGGGTGATCATCATTCCGCACATTTATGCAGAGAAGAGAAGCAAATATTCACAAAGTTACTACGGATAGTAATTATTGTGGTCAACGTCTCCCAACACACTAACACTGACAGAATAAAGAAATACTACCGAGGGCAGAGGCTTCAAAAAGGAGGGCAATCCAGAAATCACTGTATAAGACCACTTGGGAGGAGGCCGGTTCTATCCCCCACCCAGCCTCCCCTCAATCTGAAGGAGGACTCCCAACAATGCCGATCCATAGCATTCAGACTCTCACTCAGACCCTGCAGCTCACAGGCTACTACCTCCCCAGTAGAATCCTATCTTGAGAGGAAGGGCAGACCAGGTGTTGAAGTTATTGCAAGACATACACGGGAGTACTCTTTGTTTAATCTTTATTGACTTGTGCACAAGGAGAGCAACATCATTGGGGCTCACTGCATTGCTCTGACTAAGTCCAGCGAAGCAGAAACATTTATAGCTTAATTCATCAATAGAATTACAGTTGCAGTCTAATCCTTCATTTGCATGTCACACATCAATATTATCACAGTAAAACCTTCATTTTTGGCCAATGAAAGGACAGTAATTCTTGCCAATAGAAGACAGGGCAAACTGACCAATAGAAGACCAAGGTCTTTCAATCTTTCTTTTGTGTAATCATCTCCCCTTTGCCCTTGGAGGTTACGGTAGTTTACAGAAAAGCGCAATCCTGAAAAGGCTACCTCCATCGTCCTGTCTCCACAGACTTATGTCATTCACTCAGGAACATGATATTATAGATTCCACACTAACTCATGCCCTTCGCCAAGGAACAGGATATTATGGATTCCACACAGGCGCCCCCAAAACAGGACAACACGGGGAAGGGAAACTCACTCTACCACCCAGCCCACCCTCTGCCCAACCCAGGTAAACACAGAGACTCCTGACCTAACTTACCTGATCAAGTGACTACTGCCACCAGTCAAGCGGCCAAGAGGATATAGAAGGAGACAAGTCAAACAAGGATTAACTGACCCAACTAGGCGCGCGCCACCATACATTTTCCCCAACTCCAACAACTCCAGAGACCACAAAGAAGGATCACAAGGAACCCAATCTTCTCTAGGATACATTATCTGTCCATCCAGGGAGCTTGGAAAGGCCAAAGACATGACAGGATTATCGAGTGTTAAGTAATGGGTTAAGACACATTCCAATTAGTTGTCTCATTTATGTTAAGCATCCAAATATTGACACTGATATGTAAACGGGCTTCAGGTGTCCCTTGTGTCAGGTGATGTGATGTTAGAGTTTTGTGCAAAGTCTGTTGAAGGAAATTAAAGGTGGTTTGTGGAAAAGCAGCAGAACCGTTGACTCTTTATACAACAGCAGCTAAACGTCTAACATTGAGCAGCATTCAGATCCCTCCAGAGTTTCATCAAGTGCCTGCTCCACCACCACACCGCCCCAAGCCCAGACAGCAAGAAACCCAGGCTCCGGTGGGAGGCGGCGACCCGACATGTCGAACCGCTTCCAACGCCTCTCAACGAGCATTGTGGGCAAGACAGCGTAAGACCAGTGGTCGGGTCTCCAACTTGACGATGGGATACAACTTTCAAATGTGGCCATGAAGACTGGGTACGCAAACTCTCCCTGTCCAGTCCCATCTCCCTGGATCGACCCGGATAATTGACATTCCATACAACAGGATTTCCAAGGACTGAAGGCGAGGCCTCAACAAAGAGACTGCCCTATTGAGCAATTCTCTCAAGGACATTTCATAATTCATCAAAGTGAGCACTAACAACCTGGGGCAAGGAACCAACACCATTGTCCACAAAATTATTCACACTGACGGTCATCATCTCGATGCTGACAGCATCGCTGAAGCATCGGCCCAATCACCAACAAAACCGCCACGGAAACCTGGGCCAAACCTCGGCCACCTCCAACTGCCTCAATCAAACAAGGATTTTGAGATTTAACTCGGCTCATCACAAAATCTAGCCAGGATCTTACAGGAACACGGCACAGGACATATACACCAGAGAGAAATAATTATGGGATGTGCATCAGCATTAAAAAAAAAAGGTGTAAAACGAGTAGCGCCAGAGCTCGTGAAAATGCAGCTGCTCCAAGCTCACACCGTGACCCCCTGACGAATGCATTTTCAATGAGATTTTACGAATTGAAGATTTGTGTTTCCAAGTAGTACAGGGAGGTTAAACAAAACACAATGTAGGGAAAACAAATTGTGCCATTGCTTAGCTATAGGGAGTCAAAGAGGGACTGACAGATATACGAGGTGACCCAGAAGGAATACACCAGTCCACAGAAAGTGCCAGAGCGGGTAGGATGTGAAAGGAACAGAGAGCAAGTCCAAGAAGAACGTCCCAAAATTATGGAATGGACAAGGAAGGCCCGAGGATGGCAGATACGTCAAGGAACAAGGTGAGAGTTTGAATACAGGTCCTGTCCAGTGAAGTTAAAGAAGGGGGCAGAGAAGAAGGCTCCAAATTAATGAGCGAAAGCTGCAGGAAGCAGACTGAAGGTAAAAGCCAGAAGATCTGAGAAGACAACAAAATGCTGGTGACACCTTACTGTGCACTTCTGAGGTAGTGATTGTTTCCTTGGCACAACTGAGTATTTGAGAACGTGCACGGAAGGCGAAGTCTAAATATACGGGGCAATCCATGGAAGTGGAGCATCGGAAGGAGCGATAGGGGGCTGGATTCTCTGCTGTCGCGACTCTCCATTGCGCCGGGAGCCTGGGGATTTCCCGACGGCGTGGGGCACAATGGGAAAACCCCATTGGCCGGCTGGTGAGACGGAGAATCCCAGGGGTGCGCCGCACCAGATAGAGAATCCCTTGCAGGAACTCTGGAGGTGGATTCATGTGGAAGACGTCCGAAAGAAACAGTCATTTGGGAGAAGATTCCAAGGCGATTTTTCTGAGAGTAGAGATTGAAAATCCTGATGTGAAAGAAATTTCTGTGAGACTAGTTGGCTCCCAGTGAGATGAGCACTTGAGGAGAGTCGGTGAGGGGCCCTAAGAGTCTGCACTGGGAGGATTCCATCACTTAGGTTTAGAGTGTGATGTGTCCGACCACAGATCACATATTGGTTTATACGGACTGCGTGCTTGCTGAGAACATTAGAGTATAAGTTAGATTTTGTACTTGTGTTATTCTTTGAATATATGGATTTGTATGTATATCTGTAAAGGTATAGTTGGGTGTGTGTGTGACAGTTCAACTTTTCTTGTTCAATAAATGTCTCACCAGCAGGCTCCTGTGACTCTGTTCAGTTGCCACCCTCCATGTTTCTAAATGTAAAATAAAAGTTAGGACCTGTCAAGTTAGTTTCCACTCTGGGACTTGACTTGACCAATAGTAATACCTGCTGGGATTGTAACAGTTTGTCATGTGAGAGTACCTTTAAGAAATAGGTGTTTATCAAATATCTGTATTGAGTGTACCTTTAAGAAATGGGTGTTTGTCAAATAGATGCAGTGATGCCAGAGTGTGGGTGGAACTGGGCTGTCTGTATTTTTTACTTTCGCTTTGGACTGTCAGCTACTGGGTGTGTTTGGTTTTGGTTTGCAGATTGGGAGCTGCATCCAGAGAAATGAGGTGTAATTCTGGTCTCTCTCTGTATGAAAGGAATGTCTTCAACTCACTTGCTAATTTAAAAGTGATAACTGCTCTCAGTAGAGAATTTAAACCTGATGTCTGTGTTGAAGAGGGTATTTGTCTTATGGATGTTGCAAGGAAAGATTAAGGGTTACTTATGGAGTACTGTATTCTTTGGGGGGAGTATTTGAGTTGATAGTTGCTAAGATGTTTACTGTGTGTTTAAAAATGTTAACTAGATTCATAGAATAAACATTGTTTTTGTTTAAACATACTTTAGATCTCTGTTGCATCACACCTGTAAAGTGGGCCCTTGTGCTCCCCATATCAAAATCTATTTAAAGTTATGGGTCAGGTGAACTCCCCGATACACTTTGGGGTTCTCTAAACCCTGGCCCGTAATACTTTGAAGATTGCTGTTCGCTGCTGCTGATAGCCTGTGGCACCTCATAGATTCCCAGTCTTGAGATGCTAGACCTGATCAAAATCTGTCCCATTTAGCACAGTGGGAGCACCACACAACATGATGGAGGGTATCCTCAATATGAAGATGAAACTTCATCTCTTCAAGAAATGTGTGTTGGTCACTCCGACCGATGCCGTCATGGACAGACGCATCTGTGGCAGATATTTGTTGAGGATGAGATCAAGTATGTTTTTCCCTCTTGTTGGTCCCCTCACCACCTGCCTCAGACTCAGTTTATATCCTTTACCAGCCAGCCAGCCAGTTCGGTCAGTACTGTTGCTACTGAGCCACTCGTGGTGATGGACATTGAAGTCCCGCACCCAGAGTACATTCTTTCCCCTTGCCACCCTCAGTGCTTCCCCCAAGCTGCATTCAACATTGAGGAGTACCGAAAAATCAGATGGTGGTGGGGGTGTGGGGTATGGGGGTGAGGTGATGGTACGCAGTACATTGTAAACATCAAGCGGTTTCCTTGCTCATGTCCGGCCTGATACCAGCAAAATTCATGGGGCCCAGAGTCAATGTTGAGGAGTGTAACTTGCACTGTCACCAACTCTGCTGGGTCTGGACTGTGGGTGGGACAAGACATACCATGGATGGTCATGTTGGTGTCTTCGTATGATTTCTTGTCCTGTGGAAAATTATGTCAGGCTGTTGCTTTGGTGAGCGGGCGGGTAAGTGGAGCTGAGTCCACAAAAAGATCAGCCATGATCTTATTGAATGACGGAGCAGGCTCGAGAGGCCAGATGGCCTACTCCTGCTCCTAGTTCCTATGTTCTTATGTTCTTTGCTGGTCTCTGAAACAGCACAAGCCCCCAGATGTTAGTCTGGAGGAATTTGCATGGTGGACAGGGCTGAGTTTGGCATTGTCCTTTCTGGCACCTAGTTCCATGCTGGGTGGTTTATCCTGTTTCATTCTGTATCCAATTTTCTGTAGCCTGTTTGATACACCTGGTTTCAGAAGGCATTTAAGAGGTTGGCAGGCGCTTACAGGAGTTGCAGCCATGCCCACTGACAATTAACGGCCAACGGAGTTCATTAAAAAGCTTTTAACACAGGTTTTACTGCGCACGTACAATTTTGCGCTCGTCGCACGGGCAAAAGAAGGATGGGATAAAAGGCCCTTGGAGCAGAATGACTTCTATTTTATTAGTGATTTTGCTGCTGTCACATTTGAGAGATTCTCAGATTTCCTTTTGATTGTGCTTGCTGTCAAAACTGATTCCCCAACAAATATGTGACAAAGTTCCAACAAAATTGATCAGTCTGTACAAACAGTGTGGAACATGGACTTTTGCAGATCTGAGAGGACATTTCACACATAACCACTGTGGTGATATGCATCACTGTAAATACACAAGGGGTTAATGTAAATACATGTAGCCTAGATAGACACTAGAGGGAGCACCAGAGACATGACACACAGACATTCGACCAATAGGTCAGTAAGATAGGACACGACCAATGGGCAGTCACGATACACACAGAGGTGGCACTATCACAGGGGGGCATTACACCAACCAAAATAAAAGGACACAGCACACATGATCTTCCTCTTTCCAGCGGAGACACTCAGTGAGTACAGACACAGGGTTGATTGAACATCACACCCACCACGTGGATTGTAGCAGACTGGTTCGTCAGTCTGAGTAGCTATAGCGGGATTAACAGAAGCGTCGAATCCAAGTGGGAGAATCGGTAACAGTAATAAACGTGTTAAAGCTATCTCCACGTCGGATCCTTCCTTTGTCAGAGTGCACATCAAGGAAGCAGCTTATGCTACGTCAAGAGCATAACTAAACAACCACCAGATGTAACATATCCCCAAACTCTCGCCCAGTACAGGGTGATCATCATTCTTCGCATTTATGCAGAGAAGACAAGCAAATATTCACACAGTTACTACGGATAGTAATCATTGTGGTCATCGTCTCCCAACACACTAACACTGACAGAATAAAGAAATACTATCGAGAGCAGAGGCTTCAAAAATGAGGGCAATCTGGAAATCACTGTATAAGACCACATGGAGGAGGCCGGTTCTATCCCCCACCCAGCCTCCCCTCAATCTGAAGGAGGACTCCCAACAATGCCGATCCATAGCATTCAGACTCTCACTCAGACCCTGCAGCTCACAGGCTACTACCTCCCAGTGGAATACCGGGCTTGATTCCCCCATGCCGCGCCATATGGGAGAATCGCCGTTCGCGCCATTTTTTCCCGCGGCACCAGTCTGACGCCGGCAGGCGATTCTCCGAGGAGCGGAGGATCGGCGCCATTCAAGATGGTTTCATATTTCACCTTTTCACCATCCTTTAAGAAATGCACACAGTAAATGTACTTTATCGTTTCAAAAGGCAACACACGCAAACAGGTACAATAATATAGTCTATTTTTGTTCTCCTTCCTCCAACTGAAATCCTTCTCAATTAACAGTCTCTTTGAAGAAGAAGGTCTCTGCACGATCCATCCATTGCTCTACGCCTCAGCATTTCTCTTTAAAGTTAGATACTTTAGTTCAATCTGATCATAGAGTCCCCTGCAATTCTCCCAACACAGGAGCATTGGTTATCACAGCATTCAGGCAGTCAAATGCCTGTCGAAAGTCCACTGTCCATTGAAATTTTTGACGTGTCTTCAGCAAATCCATCAGTGGAGCAATCATGCTACAAAACGTTTGCACAAATGTTCGATCAAATCCACTCATGCCAAGAAATCGCATTATTTCCCTTTGTCTCGAAGGTATTGAAAACTCCTCAAGGAAAATGATTTGGGCTTTTCCAAATTCACTTTTGGCTAGGTTTATCACCAAACCCGCCTCCTGAAGTCGATCGAATAACTCCATCAGATGTTTTAAATGTTCTGTCCACGTCTGGCTGAAAATTACCAGATCGTGGATGTATACCGCACAATTGGGTAATCCTGAAACAACATTGTTAGGCAATCGTTGAAATGTGGCTGGTGCGTTTTTCATGCCAAATGGCATAACTTTGAATTGGTATATACCATCTGGAGTCACAAAAGCTGAAATCTCCGCCCTTTCGGATAAAGCATATTCACATGACACACTCGGTGATTCTTCCTTCTATCTGGTGTTTTTACCACATAATCCACCTCGCTTAATTTCCTTTCAATCTGATAAGGTCCACAAAACCTAGCTTTTAAAGGTTCACCTACCACTGGTAACAATACCAAAACTTTATCTCCACTGGCAAACTACGAACTTTGGATTTCTTGTCCGCTACCCGCTCCATTACATTTTGTGCAACTTTCAAATATTGCCTAGCCAATTCGCTGGCTCTATTTAATTGTTCCCTAAAATTTGACACATTATCCAATAATATAATTTCCGATTTCTCACTCACCAATTTTTTCTCAATTTAAGTGGTCCTCTTACCTCATGACCAAACATTAGTTCAAAAGGATTAAATTTGGTTGACTCATTAGGAGCATCCCGAATTGCAAACAGTACGAATGGAATTCCTTTATCCCAATCCTCTGGATAATCTTGGTAATAAGCCCTCAACATTGTCTTTAATGTCTGATGCCACCTTTCTAACGTTCCCTGTGATTTGATTTAAATTGTTTTATTCCTAAACTATCCATTACTTCTTTGAATAACCTTGAGGTAAAATTTGATCCTTGATCCGATATTATTTCTGTGGGTAGTCCATCTCTAGTAAAGAATTTAAGTAACTCCTCCACAATCTTTTTAGCTGTAATATTACATACTGGAATGGCCTCTGGAAACTTAGTAGACACATCCATTATAGTCAAAAGATATTGATTCCCACTTTTTCATTTCATTTGTTTTCGGAAGCGGTCCTACGCAGTCAATTAGGACCCTTGTAAAAGGTTCCTCAAATGCTGGAATGGGTATTAAGGGCGCTGGTTTTATCACTGCTTGAGGTTTCCCTATCACTTGACATGTGTGACATGATTGACAAAATTTAATTACATCTTTATGTAGTCCAGGCCAATGAAAATGTTTCTGGATTTTAGCTTGCGTTTTCCTTATTCCAAAATGACCTCCCACTGCTACCTCATGTGCAACTCGCAACACCTCGTTTCTATACCCTACCGGCAATACTATTTTGATGAACATCTGCCCACTTTTCTTTTTCCCTTTCTTCTCTATCTCTTTCTTTTTGATGTGCTAGGGCTATTCTTTCTTTGTTTATTTCTTCTTTCTCCTTTTCTTTTTCTCTCATTTCATATCCAAGCTGCTTTAAGTCTTTTTCATGTTCAAGTTGCTTAATCTTCAATTGGATCTTTGCCATTTCTAATGAGTCAGACTGTATCTCAGGCAACTTTAAATGCTTAGCCACTGCCATAATTACCTCATCTTTTCGCATTTTGTCAGGTATTGTTAACTGCAATGTTTTTGCCAAATCTAACAATCTACTTTTAGTCTCTGTCCGTAAGGTACTGCGTGTGACCGTCTCCACCCCAAAACACTTCTGAGCCTCTGAAAGAGCCATTGTCCACAACACACACCCTACTTAAACTTAAATACCACACCTGAAAAGCAACCGCAATATACTCACCCCCTCACTGTCTTTAAGTTCACTAAGCAAATCCAATAGATAGACTTTCATCCCGGATGAGCCCCCAATTGTTATGGGCCAGGATTTAGAGAATCCCAAAGTGTATCATGGAGTTCACCTGACCCACAACTTTTAATAGATTGTGGTATGGGGAGCACACGGCTCACTCTACAGGTATGGTATAGCAGAAAATGGACCAGTAGTTTTTAAAACAAAACAATGTTTATTCTATGAACTCAAGTTAACCTTGTTAAAACAAACAGTGTATATCTTAGCAACCAGTAAATCAAATACACCCCCCAAAGAATACAACAGTAAGTAACCTGTATGCTGTCCTTTTACACCCAAAAGACTCAACAAACCTTCAAACAGGAGCACATTAGGTTTACATTTAATACTGAGACCTTTTTACAATTCTGAGTTCGCCAAATGATCCATAGATAGTCTTTGGATGGCAGAGATCATAGCAGATGCAGCTCACTGAAAAACACAGACACACCCAAGCGCTTTCTTAAATGGAAACTAAAAAGCAAAAGTGGAGCTCAGCTCCACCCACACTCTGACATCACTCCAGTAACATGAGCAGCTCCATTTCTTAAAGGTACATTTCTTAAACACTCATTTCTTAAAGGGTACTCTCACAAACACCTTCACAAAAAAGTTGGATCTTCCCCTATCACCTTTGGGAGGCACTCCTCCAACCTACCCGCCAATACGTTCGCCAATACCTTTGCATCCACATTCAAAAGTGATATGGGCCTATACGACCCACATTCTGTTGGATCCTTATCCTTCTTGAGCAACAGGGAGATCAATGCCTGCTGCAAAGTCTGAGGCAACACCTCGTCCCCTATTGTCTCCTCAAACATCCCTGCCATCAGCGGTGCCAACTTAACTTTAAATTTCTTGTAGTACTCCACCGGAAACCCATCTGGCATTGCTACCTTCCCCGATTGCATCCTCCCAATCTCATCTTTTATCTCCTGCTCCACTATCGTCCCCTCCAATATAGCCCTGTCCTCCTGCCCCAACCTCGGGTATTCCAAACCATCCAGGAATTCCTGCATGTCCCGATCCTCGCTCGGTGGCTTCGACCTACAAACCTCTCGTAGAACTTAAACAACCGCCTACAAAACCTCCCCTGTACAATTAAACCCCACGTACTCCTCAATTACTTTCCCAACCTTATCACAGAACTCTCGGTCTCCCAATGGCCCCACGTCTAATCTCCACCCTGGCCTCTGCACTGATCCCATCTCCAACACCATGTACACCCAATGTGGCTCATGATCCAATATCGCAATTGACGGATATTCTGACCACTTGACGCCAGCCAACAGCGCAGACAAAAAAGTCAATCTGCGAATAGACCTTATGGACCGCAGAGATAAAAGAATACTCCTGGTCACCTGGGTACAGAAATCTCCAAGGGTCCACCCCTCTCATTTCCATCATTAGTCCAGCCAATGCCCCCCCCCCCCTCCCCCCCCCCCGCTGCCGACAGGACAAGCAAGTGCGGCCGTGACCTGTCCAATCTTGGCTCCTGCACCAAGTTCCAGTTTCCACCCTCTATTAATTTGTGTGAGTCTAGGTTGGGGATGGCCCCACACACTTTCTTTACAAACCTTACATCATCCCAGTTGGGACCATACACACTTACCAGCGTCACCAGCCTCCCCTCCAATGTCCCTGTCACTACCATATACCTACCTCCCTGGTCCGCAACCACTTTCTTTATCTGGAACCGTACACATTTGCTTACCAGGACCATTACCCCTCCAACCCTGCCGTCAAATCGCGAGTGAAACACATGGCTAACCCAGCCCTTCCTGAGCTGCATCTGGTCCTTCACCCTATAATGAGTCTCCTGCAGCATCGCCACAATGGCCTTCAAACTTTTCAGATGCGCCAGCACCCTTGACTGGGCCTCTCAGTCCCCTCACGTTCCAAGTAACTATCCTAACTGGGGGCCTCTCACCCACCCACCCTTCCTATCCACCATAATCATGACTCAGGGCCCTGCCTGACTCGCCCCTATCCATTATTAACATTGAATCCCTTCCCAGAATCCCCCCTGCACTTCCTCTCGAAAAACCCTCACCCAGTATCAGTCCCCCCCCCCCCCCCCCCCCCCCGACTTTTCACACCTCTTAGGCCCATCAAAACCTGCTCACCAGGCTCCAATATCTGCAGCCCCTCCCCCCACTACACCTCCGTTCACTAGCCGACTTAAGTTAGCTAGTGCGGGGGCCCCCACCAAAGTCTTTCCCTCTCCTCCCACCCAGTCCCAGGAAAACAATCAAACCCAAACATCTCAACAAAATAAAACCGACACAACAAAGAATAATAATCAAAAAAACAAAAATCCCTTAACCTCTGTAACAGCGTGAAGTAAAAAATAACAGTCTTGGTCATAACTAAATTTGTACACTCTCCCAACTCTCCTTCCACGGTCCTTAACCCATCTTCAGTTCCATTCTTCATTTCTGTCCCAGGCCTTCTGCCTTCATGAACGCCTCCGCCGCCTCCACAATCTCGAAGTAGAAATCTCTGGCGTTTTAGGTCACCCTCAGCATCGCTGTTGTACAATGCCGTCTTCACTCGGCCGAAAGCAGCTCGCCTCTTTTCCAGCTCCACCGTCAGGTCCTGGTAAATACGGACACCAGCACCAGCCCACTGCACATGCACCTCCCGTTTCTGCTTTGCCCAGTTACAAACCTTCTTCTTCATGCGGTAGCTGTGGAATCAGGTGATCACTGCCCTTGGCGGCTCATTTTACTTTGGCTTCGGCCTCAGCGACCGATGGGCTTGGTCCAGTTCATACCGAGGGGGCTCCTCTCCCTCCCCAATCAGTTCCGCCAACATCCTGGCAAAGTATTCCGTCGGCCTCGAGCCCTCCACCCCCTCGGGCAGGCCCACAATCCTCAACCTTTGCCACCACGAGTGGTTCTCCAAGTCCTCCAGCTTTGCTCGAAACCCCTTATTGGTCTTGACCATCTTCCGCAGCTCATCCCCCATCGAGGCAATTGCCTTCTCCACCGATGCCTTCAAAGCCACCGCCATCTCCTTCCTCAACATCTCCATATGCTTCGCAAACTGCTTCTCCAAATCCAAGGACATCACCTCAGTCATCTTCTGTGCCGTAAGCAGTGCGGCCCCGCCCAGGCAGCCCATCCTCCGCCATCTTGTCTCGGATCATGATGTCTCAGATCGTGTTTTCGGGATCCTTAAGGGGGAGGGGGAGCAGCCCCAACTCGTGGTCCACATAGGTACCAATGACATAGGTAGGAAAAGGGATAGGGATGTAAGGCAGGAATTCAGGGAGCTAGGGTGGAAACTTAGATCTAGGACAAACAGAGTTATTATCTTTGGGGTTGTTACCCATGCCACGTGCTAGCGAGATGAGGAATAGGGAGAGAGAGGAGTTGAACATGTGGCTACAGGGATGGTGCAGGAGGGAGGGTTTCAGCTTTCTGGATAATTGGGGCTCATTCTGGGGTCAGTGGGACCTCTACAAACGGGATGGTCTACACCTGGACCAGAGGGGTACCAATATCCTCGGGGGGAAATTTGCGAATGCTCTTCTGGAGAGTTTACACTAGTTCAGCAGGGGCTTGGGAACCTGAATTGTAGCTCCAGTATACAGGAGGTTGAGAGTAGTGAGGTCATGAGTAAGGTTTCAAAGTTGCAGGAGTGTACCGGCAGGCAGGAAGGTGGTTTAAAGTGTGCCTTCTTCAATGCCAGGAGCATCCGGAATAAGGTAGGTGAACTTGCGGCATGGGTTGGTACATGTGACTTCGATGTTGTGGCCATTTCAGAGACATGGATAGAGCAGAGACAGGAATGGTTGTTGCAGGTGCCGGGGTTTAGATATTTCAGTCAGCTCAGGGAAGGTGGTAAAATAGGGGGAGGGGCGGCATTGTTAGTCAATGACAGTATTACGGTGGCAGAAAGGATGTTTGATGAGGACTCGTCGACTGAGGTAGTAAGGACTGAGGTTAGAAACAGGAAAGGAGAGGTCACCCTGTTAGGGGTTTTCTATAGGCCTCCGAAAAGTTCCAGACATGTAGAGGAAAGGATTGCAAAGATGCTTCTGGATAGGAGCGAAAGCAACAGGGTAGTTGTTATGGGGGACTTTAACTTTCCAAATATTGACTGGAAACGCTATAGTTCGAGTACTTTAGATGGGTCCGTTTTTGTCCAATGTGTGCAGGAGGGTTTCCTGACACAGTATGTAGATAGGCCAACGAGAGGCGAGGCCATTTTGGATTTGGTACTGGGTAATGAACCAGGACAGGTGTTAGATTTGGAGGTAGGTGAGCACTTTGGTGATAGTGACCACAATTCGATTACGTTTACTTTAGTGATGGAAAGGGATAGGTATATACCGCAGGGCAAGAGTTATATCTGGGGGAAAGGTAATTATGATGCGATGAGGCAAGACTTAAGATGCATCGGATGGAGAGGAAAACTGCAGGGGATGGGCACAATGGAAATGTGGAGCTTATTCAAGGAACAGCTACTGCGTGTCCTTGATAAGTATGTACCTGTCAGGCAGGGAGGAAGTGGTTGAGCAAAGGAAACATGGTTTACTAAAGCAGTCGAAACACTTGTCAAGAGGAAGAAGGAGGCTTCTGTAAAGATGAGACATGAAGGTTCAGTTAGGGCACTCGAGAGTTACAAGTTAGCTAGGAAGGACCTAAAGAGAGAGCTAAGAAGAGCCAGGAGATGACATGAGAAGTCTTTGGCAGGTAGGATCAAGGATAACCCTAAAGCTTTCTATAGATATGTCAGGAATAAAAGAATGACTAGGGCAAGAGTAGGGCCAGTCAAGGACAGTAGCGGGAAGATGTGCGTGGAGTCCGAGGAGATAGGAGAGGTGCTAAATGAATATTTTTTGTTAGTATTCACATAGGAAAAAGATAGTGTTGTCGAGGAGAATACTGAGATTTAGGCTACTAGACCAGAAGGGCTTGAGGTGCATAAGGAGTAGGTGTTAGCAATTCTGGAAAGTGTGAAAATAGATAAGTCCCCTGAGCCGGATGATATTTATCCTAGGATTCTCTGGGAAGCTAGGGAGGAGATTGCTGAGCCTTTGGCTTTGATCTTTAAGTCATCTTTGTCTACAGGAATAGTGCCAGAAGACTGGAGGATAGCAAATGTCGTTCCCTTGTTCAAGAAGGGAAGTAGAGACAACCCTGGTAACTATAGACTAGTGAGCCTTACTTCTGTTGTGGGCAAAATCTTGGAAAGGTTTATAAGAGATAGGATGTATAATCATCTGGAAAGGAATAATTTGATTAGAGATAGTCAACATGGTTTTGTGAAGGGTAGGTCATGCCTCACAAACCTTATTGAGTTCTTTGAGAAGGTGACCAAACAGGTGGATGAGGGTAAAGCAGTTGATGTGGTGTGTATGGATTTCAGTAAAGCGTTTGATAAGGTTCCCCACGGTAGGCTACTGCAGAAAATACGGAGGCATGGGATTCAGGGTGATTTAGCAGTTTGGATCAGAAATTGGCTAGCTGGAAGAAGACAAAGGGTGGTGGTTGATGGGAAATGTTCAGACTGGAGTCCAGTTACTAGTGGTGTACCACAAGTATCTGTTTTGGGACCACTGCTGTTTGACATTTTTATAAATGACCTGGAGGAGGGCGTAGAAGGATGGGTGAGTAAATTTGCAGACGCACTAAAGTCGGTGGAGTTGTGGACAATGCGGAAGGATGTGACAAGTTACAGAGGGACATAGATAAGCTGTAGCGCTGGGCTGAGAGTTGGCAAATGGAGTTTAATGCAGAAAAGTGTGAGGTGATTCATTTTGGAAAGAATAACAGGAAGACAGCGTACTGGGCTAATGGTAAGATTCTTGGCAGTGTGGATGAGCAGAGAGATCTCTATTTCGTTTCTATTTCTGAGTTCTGTTTAAGAGAGTGGGGGTGGGGAAAGTTTCTTTTTCGTTTTCGGGTTCTTTTTTCGATGGATGTTGGCAATGTCTTTTTTGTTGATGTGCACTTTGGTGGGGTGGAGATGTGCTTGTTTGAGTTTTGATGGGTGGTGTTTTTTCTTGCTGCTGGGTGTTTGTGTGGGGATTGTTAGATGAGGGAATTTGTTTGTACGAGCGGGTGGAGGGGAGCGAGGGAACAATAGGTGGGAGACCTTTTGGCACCGGGGGAAGGGGCCACCAAGCTAGCTGGGTGAGCTAGCTCACGGAAGCGCAGTGGGGGTTGTGCATATGTTTAGTTCATTAGGTGGGTTAGGTTTTAGAGTAGTGTTGCTAAGGGGGGAGGGGGGAGTGGTTCTTCTGATGAGGGAGGGACTTCGGTGGAGGGACAGTGAGGAGGACGGTGGCGGGAGCCGCCGAGGGGCGGGCTGGAGGAGGTGTGGGGCAGGGGCTGGAGGCGGGCCCAAGGAATCGGATGGCTGATCGACCGGGGGGGGGCACTTTGCCCCCCTCCCCAACTAGACTGATCACCTGGAATGTTCGAGGGTTAAATGTGTTCGCGCACCTGAGGGGACTGATTGTGGACGTAGTAATGTTGCAGGAGACGCACCTTAGAGTAGTGGACCAGGTCAGATTGAGGAAAGGCTGGATCAGTCAGGTTTTCCACTCGCGGTTGGATACAAAGACTAGAGGGGTTGCGATCTTGATCAATAAGTGGGTAACATTTGAGGTGGGCAGAATAGTTTCGGATGTGGGAGGTCGATATATTATGGTGAGTGGTAAGCTGCAGGGGATGAAGGTAGTGCTGGTTAATGTATATGTGCCAAATTGGGATGACGTAGAATTTATAAAGAGGATGCTAGGGAAGATACCGGACCTGAACTCGCACAAGCTGATCATGGGAGGGGACTTTAATACAGTTATTGATCCCGGTCTGGATTGGCCATGCTCGAGAACGGGCAGGGTGCCAGCAATGGCAAAGGAACTGAAAGGGTTCATGGAGCAGATGGGGGGGTAGATCCATGGAGATTTAGGCAGCTGAGGGCGAAGGAGTTTTCTTTCTACTCCCACGTACATAAGGTGTACTCTCGAATTGACTTCTTTGTCTTGGGTAGGGCCTTGCTGGCAGGGGTGGTGGACACGGGGTATTCGGCGATTATGATCTCGGACCATGCTCTGCACTGGGTTGACCTGCAGGTTAGTATGAATAGCAAGCAGCGCCTGCAATGGAGGTTGGATGTAGGACTATTGGCGGACTAAGCGGTGTGCTCCACTCCCCGGAGCAGTCCCTTCCAACCCCTCGAGGCCCTCAGAGCAATTGCCAGCTGCTCTATAGCCAGCACAAACAGTCGCTGCAGATCGCGGAGCGGGCTGGGCAGCGTGGGCGTGGGTGCTGGCCCTGCCCGCAGAAGTAGCAAGGTGTGCCCCCATGGTGAGCGGGTCGCCGCGTGGCGCAGGCCTGTAATACGGGTGAGTTTGAGGAAGTCCGGGGGGGGCTGGCAGAGTCCGCGGGGTACGTACCCAAGTTATGTCGGGCCACCTCCAGCGAGGAGGCGAGCGTTAGCGTCTCCTGGAGGTCTTTTGCCCCGTTTTCGAGCAGCCGCTGCCGCATGTAGGTCGAGCGGATTCCGGACACGAAAGCATCCCTCATGTGCAGGTTCATATGGACTTCCCCTGTCACATCCTGATGGTCACAGTCCCTGGCAAGCGCGGTGAGTTTCTCAACAAACTCGTCGAGCGATTCCCCCGAGCGCTGCCGGCAGGTAGAGAGCAGATGCCGGGCGTGCACCTCATTGACGGGTTTGACAAACCGCTTGCGGAGCAACTCAATCGCTTCCTCATAAGTCGTCGCCTTTTCAAGTGTGGCGGAGATTCTGTGACTCACCCGGGCGTGGAGTAGACGCAGCTTGCGTGGCCCCAGGATGGGAGTCTCTGCAGAGTCCAGGTAGGCCTCGAAGCACCGCAGCCAGTATTAAAAAAATTCCTTTGCCTCCGGCGTTCGTGCTTCCAGATTGAGCTTCTCTGGTTTTAGGCCTGTGTCCATCCTGAATCTAGTTTAGCCTAATAAATTGAGGTACCCTCAATAATGATGCTTAGAGATTAAACTGTAAAGAAGGCATTATTAGACTAATAACTATGCTACAGCTATGGACGAGAGCTGAGTGCTATACAGACCATGAGGCAGGCCTTTATGTATGGCTCCCAGATGGGCGGAGCCAGAGGCGGAGTCCCCAGGGTTCCTAGCCCGGTCTTAAAGGGGACATCACCTTACATGATGATAAGGCAGTAACCGTTCATCACAGTATCCAAGTGGCAAGGGATTGAGACCGGCTACAGAAATTTAACTTGGCCCGGTTGGTGGATCAGACGAAGGAGGATTTCCGGAGATGGGATGCGCTCCTGTTGTCTCTGGTGGGCAGAGTTCAAATGGTGAAAATGACGGTCCTCCCGAGATTCCTATTCGTTTTCCAATGTCTCCTATCTTCTTTTTTAAGCGGGTCAATAAAGTTATTGCGGGCTTCGATTGGGGGGGCAAGTCCCCGCGAGTGAGGAGGGTAATGCTGGAGCGGAGTCGGGGAGCGGGCGGGCTGGCGCTGCCGAATGTTACCAATTATTACTGGGCAGCTAATATATCCATGGTTAGGAAGTGGCTGGTGGGAGTGGGGGGTGGAGGGGGGGGGGGGGGGGTGGTCGGCATGAGTGCGTATGGAGCCGGCTTCTTGTAAGGGCACAAGTCTGGGGGCATTGGTAATTGCGCCTCTGCCATTCCCACCAGCGCAGAACTCCACCAGTCCAGTGGTACTGGCGGCCCTGAGAGTCTGGGGGCAGTGGAGGAGACATGTGGGAGCAGAGGGGGCATCGGTATGGTCCCCAATCTGCGATAATCACCGGTTTGCCCTGGGGAGGATGGACGGGGGGGTTCCGAATTTGGCGGAGAGCGGGGATTGAGAAGATGGGGGATTTGTTTATAGTGGGGAGCTTTCCGAGGATGAGGGTGCTGGAGAAGATGTTTGCATTGGCGGGGGGAAACGACTTTCGATATCTGCAGGTGCGGGACTTTCTGCGGAGGCAGGTACCAACCTTCCCACTCCTGCCGCTAAGGGGGATTCAGGATAGGGTGGTTTCTAGAGGATGTATAGGAGAGGGGAGCGTTTCGGACATATATAAAGAGCTTATGGGATCGGAGGAGACGGACAGCGAGGAGCTGAAGAAAAAGTGGGAGGAGGAGCTGGGGAGAGAGATAGAGGAGGGCCTTAGGGCGGACGCGTTGAGTAGAGTCAACGCGACCGCAACATGTGCCAGGCTCAGCCTGATTCAATTCAAAGTCGTGCACCGAGCTCACATGACGGTGGCCCGGATGGGCAGATTCTTTGGGGTGGTGAACAGGTGTGCAAAATGTGCGGGAGGGCCAGCGAACCATGTCCACATGTTCTGGGCATGTCCAAAACTGAGGGGAGATTGGCAGGGGTTTGCTGACATCATGTCCAAGGCATTAAAAACAAGGGTGGCATTGAGTCCAGAGGTGGCGATTTTCGGGGTGTCGCAGGATCCGGGAATCTAGGAGGAGAAAGAGGCAGACGTTCTGGCCTTTGCTTCCCTGGTAGCCTGGAGACGGATATTACTAGCATGGAGGGACACGAAGCCCCCGAAGTCGGAGACCTGGCTATCGGACACGGCTGGCTTTCTCTGCCTGGAGAAAATTAAGTTTGCCATGAGAGGGTCATTGTTAGGGTTCGCCCGGAACTGGCAACCATTCATCGACTGCTTTGCAGATAATTAACCGTCAGCAGTAATGGGGGGGGGGCGGGGGGTTAGGTTAGTGTAGACAAGTAATGGGAGAGGGAGGCCTTTTTGCACTATGTTAATATTTTATGTACAATGTTTATATTGCTGCTGTTGCAATGCCAAAAAATATCTCAATAAAATGTTTATTAAAAAAAACCACGCTGAATCTCGTTATGAAAGATAACTGCTTCACATTGCAAAAGGACCCAACGGGCAGTATTCTCCGGTCTGCCACCCGCGTGCTTCTCGGCTGCGCGCCATTGGCTGGATTCAATCATCCTGCAATTGTCAACAGGATTTCCCATTGTAACCACCCTAAGCCGCCGGGAAACCTGCAAGCGGGAGTGCTGGCAGGAATGGTGAGTCGCAACGGCTGGAGAATTCCGGCCTTTAACTCTCCTCTCCGTTGCTCATTATGTTTGTGCTACCCTCCACAAGTGTTGAATTTTTCTCCAACGCACAATCGACTATGGCCTGAAGTTTGTGTTTCGACGTCCGGCACACGCAAAATGACATTGGGCGTACATCTCAATGCCATTGCACACGCGTGTAATATTGAGGACGGCAGGCACTTACAGGAGTTGCAGCCACACCCACCGACAATTAAAGGCCAATGGAGTCCATTAAAAAGTCTTTTAACACAGGTTTTACTTTGCCCGTGCGATTTAGCGCTCGTCGTACGGGCAAAAAAAGGCAGCCGGGCGTTAATGTTTTGAACAATTTGTCTCCCGAGGGTGGGATAAAAGACCCTCGGAGCAGAAGGACTCCTATTTTATTTGTGATTTTGCTGCTGTCATATTTGAGAGTTTTGTCAGATTTCCTTTTGATTGTGCTTGCTGTCAAAACTGGTTCACTTACAAATCGGTGTCAAAGTTCCAACAAAATAGATCAGTCGGTCCAAACTGTGTGGAACATGGACTTTTACAAAAGATATTGGCCTCCTAAATCCATGGCCATTTGGCACAATGCGACTGTAATTATATGGGGAGGGAGTGAGCATTGTTGATCTGAGGGTAGGGGCTCTATGAACGTCAGGCCCCCTCCCCCCCCCCCACATGACCCATGCCTTCAGGATGACCCAACATACAAATACTGCAAATTTGTCATTGGAAGTGTCCCGACTGACCCAGCAGTAGATGTAGAATATGACAGGATCTCTGCAGTGTTAAAAAGAGTTTTTAAGAAAGTGTTCCCCTACAAAAGGTGACAACCGCACTTTGTTTGCAGCCCATGGCACCCCCTTCCTCACTTTGCAACCACCCCCCACCCACGGCCATTAACCCCAGCTGTGTCACCTAAGCTGGGCAGTTCAGACCCACTGCAAAAGCAGGTAGACAACATGCACCCGTGCTGGCATGGGTGTCCACCACGTTGGAGCATTCTGCTCTCTGGAGTTCAGTAGGTTATGGGTTCAAGCCCCACTTCAGAGAATTGAGCGTGTAGGCCTCCAGACCCAGCACAGTGCTGAGAGAGTGCTGCACTGTCTGTGGGGCCAGTGCTCAAGCGTGATATGAACCCGAGACCGCATCTACCCTCTCAGATGGATGTAAAAAGTTCAAATTGCCGTCTATGGGAGCCTGCTGTGTGCAAATTGGCTGGCTGCCACATTCTCCACATTATATCAGTTACCATGGGCGAAATTCTCCGTTATCGGCGGAAAGTCCACCGATCGGCGCAAAAAACGGCGCAAATCCGACTTGCGTCACGTCGGAAAAATGGGTCAAAAGTCTCCGGCCTGAAATGGGCTAGCAGCGACGTAACGGGATCCGCGATTGCACACGTGGCTCACGCCGTGCAGCGTCATACGCGCCGCACGGCGTGACGACTAATAAGGCCGCGCTGCTCCCCCCCACCCGACCGGAACACCCGACCGGAACACCCGACTGGATGGCTGGCCGCCGCTCAACCCCGCGGTTCGAGTCACGGGATGTGGAGGCGCTCCTGGACGCGATGGAGCAGAGGAGGGACGCCCTGTATCCCGGGCACGGCCGCAGGGTTGCCCCACGCCACAGCCAGCGCCTGTGGAGGGAAGTGGCAGATGCCGTCACCGCTGCGGCCCTGACACCACGGACAGTCACCCAGTGCCACAAGAAGGTGAACGACCTCGTCAGAGCAGGCAGGGTGAGCCTCCCCATATCCCCCATATCCCGCCTCCCCCATATCCCCATATCCCCCCTCCCCCATATCCCCCCTCCCCCATATCCCCCTCCCCATATCCCCCCTCCCCATATCCCCCCTCCCCCATATCCCCCCTCCCCCATATCCCCCCTCCCCCATATCCCCCATATCCCCCCTCCCCCATATCCCCCATATCCCCCCTCCCCATATCCCCCCTTCCCCATATCCCCCATATCCCCCCTCCCCCATATCCCCCCTCCCCCATATCCGCCATATCCCCCCTCCCCATATCCCCCCTCCCCATATCCCCATATCCCCCCTCCCCCATATCCCCCCTCCCCCACATTCCCCCCTCCCCCATATCCCCCCTCCCCATATCCCCCATATCCCCCCTCCCCCATATCCCCCATATCCCCCCTCCCCCATATCCCCCCTCCCCCATGTCCCCCATATCCCCCTCCCCCATATCCCCCCTCCCCCATATCCCCCTCCCCCATATCCCCAAGTGAATCCAACCCTAACCTTAACCTCTGCAATGCAAGCGCAACCGATGGCGTGCATTCGTATACCTGCCTAACAGTGTTGCCTTTTACCCCTGCCACCACCCCCCCACCCCCCCCCACAGGAGAAGCGCGCACACAACAATAGGGAGCATGTGAGGACTGGAGGAGGGCCCGCTGATGAGAGGCCACTGACCGTACACGAAAAAAAGGGCCCTGGAACTGGCTGGCGGACCTGAGGACCGGGAGGTTGCTGATGCAGAGGTCGGGGGCCCATCAGCAAGTGAGCCACCGACAGCCCGTCCCCATATCCCACCTCCCCTATATCCCCCTCCCCCGTATCACCTGATCACTGCCTGATGTCTAACCATGCATGCTTCATTGTGTATCGCAGGACCAAACGTCCAGGCACCCATCCCCGCAGATGCAGACCGCCCGCAGCTTGCCCCTCGGAGGCCACGGGAGAGAGAGAGACCCGGACCCTCCAGCATGCGACGCTCGCAGGATGCCCCTCGGAAGCCACGGGAGACAGAGAGACCCGGACCCTCCAGCATGCGACGCCCGCAGGATGCCCCTCGGAGGCCACGGGAGACAGAGAGACCCGGACCCTCCAGCATGCGACGCCCGCAGGATGCCCCTCGCACACCACGGGAGACGGAGAGACCCGGACCCTCCAGCATGCGACGCCCCCAGGATGCCCCTCGGAGGCCACGGGAGACAGAGAGACCCGTACCCTCCAGCATGCGGCGCCCGCAGGATGCCCCTCGGAGGCCACGGGAGACAGAGAGACCCGGACCCTCCAGCATGCGACGCCCGCAGGATGCCCCTCGGAGGCCACGGGAGACAGAGAGACCCGTACCCTCCAGCATGCGACGCCCGCAGGATGCCCCTCGGAGGCCACGGGAGACAGAGAGACCCGGACCCTCCAGCATGCGACGCCCGCAGGATGCCCCTCGCACACCACCGGAGACGGAGAGACCTGGAGCAACAGGGAGACGACACCCCCGTCACGTGCGGGAGCGACCACCCAGCGATGAGGGGGGCAGCCACAGGTCCTCGTCACATCCGAGCCAGGACACCACTACCCAGGACACCACTACCCAGGACACCTCTACCCGGGACAGCACTGCCCAGGACACCCCTACCCGGGACAGCACTACCCAGGAAGACGAAATACCGGACAGTGACACAGAGTGGATGGGTGGAGACGAACCCCCACCCCAAAGTGCCATGGACTCAGAGTGGGACGAAGAGCACGACACAACGCCACTGCTGTCATCAACACCCTCCACCATCGCAGAAACACTCACCTCGGTTGGGCACTTTAGTGATGAGGCGTCTGCTACTCTCACTGGTGCGCACAACACAGCCGTCCCGGTACAGCAGGTGGAGGTAGGAGCAGCAGAGGGGCCGGGCGGTCGGAGGGCAGCCCAGCCCAAGCGAACATGTGCCGCCCAGATGGATCCCGGGTTCCTGGAGGTACCACACCCACACATAGATCCGATGCAACCACCGACGCGGAGACGAGCGAAGAGGGTGACGGCCGGCTTGCGGCGGCTGCAGTCGCAGGTGGAGGAGTCCACCCGCGTCCAGGAGCTGGGAGTGGTGCCGGTCATGCGTGCCACCCAGGCTGACACCGCACGGGTGGCGTCCGCAGTGGAGGCAATGGGTGCGACGGTGTCAGACATGGGGAACGGTTTGCGAGGCCTGGGGCTTTCCGTGCAGGCGGCGTCTGTGGCCCAGGACATGGCTGCCCTCTCACAGGAGGCCATGAGCCAGTGCCAGCGCCAGATGGCAGAGGCGCTCAACGCCATAGCCCAGTCTCTGCAGGCCATGGCCCAGTCTCAGCAGGCCATGGCCCAGTCTTTGCAGGCCATCGCTGAGGGCATCGGCGCCAGTGGCCATGTGCGAGCCGGCGTTGCACTGTCACAGACAGGGTTTGTCAACCCCCTGGGCTCCATGGCTGCAAACCTGCAGACCCCTGTCGATACCAGCATGGGCCTCCAGGACTGGCAGCGCCAGATGTCGGGGGGGCGTCGGATGGCCAGTCCGTCTGCATCCCCCACCCATGTAGAGGCCTGGGGGCCATCGGGCACCCCGAGGGAGGAGGAGGTGCTGTAGTCCGTCCCGGCTCCCCCTGTAGGGGAGGTCCCGGAACACCGCAACACCTCGGACTCCCCCCCTTCCGTCCCAGGTGCATCGGGTGGGCAACGGGCAGGGCAGGCTGGCAGCTCGCCATCCCAGTCGCCCGGGCCGCAGCCTGGCCCATCTAGGCCAGGACGCCCCAGGAAACGGCCGCCAAAGGAATCCAGTGTCAGAGGGCAGGAATCACAGGAGTCCACCTCCAGTTCTGCTGTACCGTCTGGGGAACCACATAGATGTAGTCAAAGGGCCCGTAAGGCCAAACAATTAGACACTGAGTAAGTTGGCACGGGTGCAGGGCACAGATGAGTTTTAGGGGCTAGGGCACGTGCATGAACTCCTTTGGTTATTAAAGTCAATGTTACACCTACAGAAGCTGCCTTTGTGCTCTGTCCAAAGCGTGCGGGGGTGTCATGTACGTTGAGCGCAAGTGTGTGTGTGAGGGGTGGTGTTACCTCAGCCCCAGGTGAGTCTGACCCGTTCCCCCTGGGCCGCCATCAACATCCCCCCGGGCAGAGGACGGGACCGTGCGCTGCAGTGTCACAGCCGCATGCAGGGATGGTCCGGGTGGATGGTGGTACTGTGGCCATGGGTCAGACATAGTCCAACGATGTGGAGCCAGGAGCTCACCGCAGGGCGGGTTGTCATCATCCTCCATGGCCTGCAATAGACACGCGTCCACCCGCAACTGTGTGAGCCTGGCCCGTTGTGCCGCAGGTGGATCGGCAATGGGGGGGGATGGTGTGCATGCGGGTGGGGTGGGTGGGGTTGGGGAGGGGGTGAGGGTGCTGGGTGGGTGGATGAGTGGGGGGTGTGGGTGGTCGGCTGTTGCCATGGTGTGCGGTCTGTGGCCATACTAACCGATTCCCACGCCCATCTAGTCAGTGAAGCGGGCGGCTATCAGTCTGTCCCGTGCCCGCTGGGCCAGCCGGTAACGGTGGACAGCCACCCGCCTGTGTCTACCCCGTCGACCTGACCATTACCCCCATCCCCCTCATCTGGGGAGGACTGCGCCTCTTCCTGCTGCTCCTCCACTCCGCCCTCCTCTGCCTGCGGCACATCGCCCCTCTGCTGGGCTATGTTGTGCAGGACGCAGCACACCACAGTGATGCGGCCGACCCTATCTGACCGATACTGGAGGGCGCCCCCAGAGAGGTCCAGGCACCTGAAACGCATCTTCAGCACACCAAAGCACCTCTCTATCACTCTCCTTGTCGCTACATGGGCATCATTGTAGCGGTTCTCCGCCTCATTGCGTGGCCTCCGTATAGGCGTCATCAGCCACGATTGCAATGGGTAGCCCCTGTCGCCCAGCAACCTGCCCCTCAGCCGGGGATGGCGTCCCTCGTACCTGTCGGGGATGGATGACCGCGACAACACGTATGAGTTGTGTACACTGCCTGGGTAACGGGCGCAGGCGTGCAGGATCATCATGCGGTGGTCGCAGACCACCTGTATGTTCATCGAATAGGTCCCCTTCCTATTGGTGAACACGGCCCTGTTATCTGCAGGTGGCCGCACGGCGACGTGCATCCCATCAATCGCGCCCTGGACCATGGGGAACCCGGCCACGGCAGAGAAGCCCACGGCCCGGGCATCTTGGCTGGCCCGGTCCACAGGGAAGCGGATGTAGCGTTGCGCCATGGCATATAGGGCATCTGTCACTACCCGGATGCACCGATGCACCGATGTCTGCGATATGCCGGACAGGTCTCCACTCGGTGCCTGGAATGACCCCGTTGCATAAAAGTTCAGGGCCACCGTAACCTTGACGGACACGGGGAGAGGGTGTCCCCCGCCAGTGCCACGCGGTGACAGGTGTGCCAGCAGGTGGCAGATGTGTGCCACGGTTTCCCGCCTCATCCGGAGTCTCCTCCTGCATTCCCGGTCCGTGAGGTCCTGGTATGACTGCCGGGGCCGGTACACACGGGGCGCCCTCGGGTGCCTCCGTTGCCGTGGGGCCGCGACGTCCTCCTCCCCCTCCTTGTCCTGTCGGGCAGGTGTCCCTCCAGCCTGGGCGGCTGCCGCCTGTCCCTCTGCGGCAGCCTGCGCCGCCTCTCTGGCACGCTCCTCCTCCTGCTCCTCCTCCTCCTCCTCCTCATCCAGGGCAACATAGACATTAGCGGCTGCCGCCACGGCGGCCAACATCGCTGGATGATCAGAAAACATGACGGCCTGGTGGGGGGGGGGGGGGGGGGAGGGGAACGACGACATGTCATCATTGCCCATATCCCCTCCTCCCCCCAGCCAGGTGGCATGGACCGCATGGGTCCAACTGTTGGAGGCTGGCACCTGGCCAGGTGGACCAACTCACTTGCCCTCGCATCCCCCTACCCGGCACGGACCCCAATCTCCTCCCCGGCACGGACCCCAACCTCCTCCCCGGCACGGACCCCCCATCCCCCTCCCCGGCACGGACCCCCCATCCCCCTCCCCGGCACGGACCCCCCATCCCCCTCCCCGGAACGGACCCCCCCAACCTCCTCCCCGACACGGACCCCCCATCCCCCTCCCCGGCACGGACCCCCCTCCCGGCACTCCCCCGGAGCCCAGCCCACTCTAACCACCCCCCCCCCCCCCCCGCCGCACACACACACACACAACCCGAGACACACCTCTCCTCACACATTCAGACTGCGGCCACGCCATCGCCTGCCCAGAGCCAACCTCCCAGGTCATCACTCACCTCCACGCTGGTTGGCGTGAACCTGGAGCACAGGGTCACGACGATGAAAAGGAGGTTTAATTTACGTCGACGTGAACGGTCATCACGTCGACGGGACTTCGGCCCATCCGGAAGGGAGAATATCGGCAGGCCGAAAATCGGCTGCCTTGCGCAGACCCGTGCCATTCTCCGACGGCAGCGGTGACATTAACGCCCCGCCGACTTTTCTCCCTTCGGAGACTTCGGCAACCGGCGGGGGCGGGATTCACGGCGGCCAACGGCCATTCTCCGACCCTCTGGGGGGTCGGAGAATGACGCCCCATAGTTCAAAAAGCAGTGAGGTGTCCTGTGATACCCTGAAGTTATGAAAGCTGCTGGAGAAAAGCTTGTTCATTACTTTTTCCTACTTTACTGTTGTAAGTAGATGAAGGAAACCTCCCATCCCCGAAACGCTTTACCCCCTCCCCCCACACACAGCCTCAATGCTGCCACAAAGTTTAGTTGAATAAGTGGCAGATGCTGGACCAAACGTGTAGATTTTCAAAGCATATTTCTCAGTGAAGATATACAAATGTACTTGAGTCTGTGAAAGTTTTAGACAAGATCAGTTAATTTCCGAAAAGCCAGAGTATTACCACCACAACTTAACCCCATGTTGTAAGCCTCGTCTGTTTTTCCACTGGAGGTTAAGTGAAGTTACCAAAGTCCATTAGACCCATTGTCTGACCCGTTCCCGCCCCCGCCCACAATGGCAGGCCAACCAAAAGATGTGTTTCATGTTGGTCGGACCTTAGTTGGTCACCCAGAGTGAAATGGCGTTGAGAGTCGGTCTTGTACGGGAGAGGGTTCTATATCCCTGTGCACACGCCAAGTGTGAAATTCAGGCCTACGCTGTTCTGGCACAGACAGCTAATATACAGAAAGGGGAATCTCATAAATGATAATCTGATACAAGGTGAACAATGTTGGGAAGTTCAGTTCAGAACAAAGAATGAACAACCACAGCACGATTGCTCTGGGATTCATCACAGTGTGAAGGTCAAGTCTTCTCTCCACAAATGTTACCAGACCTGCTGAGCTCTGCCAACATTTTCTGTTTTTATTCCTTGCAAAGAAAAGATTTATCAGCATCGAAAGTGAAAAACAAATAAAAGTTTTAGATGTTTCCACTCCAGCAGAATAGTCTTTACCTCGGCATCGGGTCTTTGTTTTATCGGTAAAGGTACGTTCCCCGGTGGTTGACACAAATCCATCATCGCAGGTGCATTCAAAACCTCCAAACATGTTGGTGCATGTTGCATTCAAACCACATGGGTTTGTCTCACACTCGTTGATATCTGGAACAAAAATCAATTTATTAATCCGAGACACGAATATTGCTGAAAGGAGGCATGCTGCCAAAGCTTATCATCTTGCACTCATCAGGACTAACCCAACGGTGCCAAATTTCAAATGATCACAACAATTTATACGGCAGAGGAACAGAAATGCTGATTGGTTGGCAAGTTGAATTTGATTGGCCGAGGCATTGTCATGGACAAGACGAAGGGGAACTGCAGACTCCCCAAGCTTCTGAGGTCATTCTGAGAACTCTGAATCCTGTGATGCACTGCTCTTGCTTCTGCCTAAAGAGAGATTCCGGTGACATTTACCTCTCTGCGCCAGAGCTTAATTTTTGGAGATGTCAAAGTCAGAATGTTAAACCCCATTCCGCACCATAAAGAGCAGGTATTTTGCTGAGAAGAGATACAGATATATTCCTTTTTTTAATGTTCATTCATGTCATATGGGCATCGCTGACAAGGCCCAAACTTATTATCCATCTCTAATTGCCTTTGAGAAGGTGGTGGTGAGCCGCCTTCTTGAACCGCTGCAGTCCATAGGGTGTAGGTACACCCACAGTGCTGTTAGTGAGGAAGATCCAGGATTTTGACTCAGCCACAGTGAAGAAACAGCATTCCATGTCAGGAGCCTTTGTGAGTCTCTGCAGTCAGCTTGTAGAGGGTGCACATGGTTGTCACCGTGCATCGGTGGTGGAGGAAGTGAATGTTTGTGGGTGGGGTGCCAATCAAGCGGGCTGCATTGTTCTAGATGATGCCAAGCCACTTGTGTTTTGTTGGAGCTGCGCTCATCCAGGGAAGTGGGCAGTATTCCATAACATTCCTGACCTGTTCAGCTCTTTTGTTCCTGATTGAACCAAGGCTGTAATGAAATCAGCAGCTGAGAGACCCTGACAGAACCCAAACTGAGCATTAGTCAGCAGGCTATTGGTAAGCAAGTGTACTTGATGGCACAGGTGATGACCTCTTCCATCATCACTTTATTGATGATTGATAGTAGATTGATGTGATTGGCTGGGTTGGACTTGTCCTGGTTTTTTGTGTGTAAGCCATACCCGGGCAATTTTCCAGTGTTGTAGCAGTACTGGAACATCTTGGCCAGGGGCGCCGCAATATCTGGAACACAAGTCTTCATTAATATTACGTCAATATTGTCAGGGCCCATAGCCTTTGCAGTATCCAGTGCCTTCAGCCGTTTCTTGATATCAGGTGGGGTGAATCAATTGGCTGAAAACCGGCATATATGATGCTGGGGACTTCTGGAAGGGCTGGAGATAGATCTCCACTTGGCATTTTTGGCTGAAGTGTGGGCTCCTCCATCATTGAGGATGAGAATGTTTATGGAGCCTCCACGTCCAGTGAGTCATTTAATTGTCCACCACCATTCATAACTGGATATGACAGGACTGCAGAGCTGAGATCTGCTCCATTGGTTGTGGGATCGCTTATCTCTGTCTATCTCATGCTGTTTCTGTTGTTTGACATGCAATTAGTCTTCTGCTGTAGCTTCACCAGGTCGACACATCATTTTTAGGTCTGCCTGTTGCTGCTCCTGGCATGCCCTCCTGCACCCTGCATTGAAGCAATGTTGAGCCACTCACTTTGTGGTACTGGTCGATTGGGGGATATGTTGGGCCATGAGTTTACTGTTCGGAACAAGATAAAGATTGAAATTTAAGTTACTTTTTGAAAGATTTTGTGTGGTGAATCCTGGATTTGGTTTCATTCTTGCGGTTCTGTGAAATGAAGCCAAGAAGTCTAAGCCCTGTTTGTACACATGCATTTTAAAAAATATATGTTTTTCTTAAAGTTTTTTGATTTTAACAAGTAACACAATGATTCCTCGAGATTCGCACAGCACAGTATGAATGCCTCAACAAACAAAATACACAAAACAACACGAAACAACACAGTTGGTTCAGCTTAATTACTAAACCTGGTGCCTCCACATGTATCAATGGATACACTCGAGAATGGATTATAGGAGGATAAGTAAGATGGCGCACACCTTCCCACGTAGTGAGTGCATACATGGCCCACGAGATTTTAGGATACGATCTTTGTGCCATGTTCTGGCGAGCACCAGAACACATTTCCCCCAGCTCCAGTCGGACCAGAGGCACCAATAACACATTATGATGCTGCCAGACCAGCTGAGATTATCCTGTATTTCCTGTTTTTGTGACACATTCTGATGCCCCTTTCTCGGATAAAAGACCTCGGATAAAGTACCTTTGCAGGAACCAGTCGATTCTTTAACCCCAAAATAACAAAGACAAAAAATACATAAACCATTTGAAAAGTCATTGAGAGGATATTTTACATATAACCTCCAGACGTAACATAACCCAAACATCCGCCCAGTGCAGGGTGATCATCATTACGCACATTTATCGAGAGAAGACAAGCAAATATTCACAAAGTTACTACGGATAGTAATTATTGTGGTCAACGTCTCCCAACACACTAACACTGACAGAATAAAGAAATACTACCAAGAGCAGAGGCTTCAAAAAGGAGGGCAATCCAGAAATCACTGTATAAGACCACTTGGGAGGAGGCCGGTTCTATCCCCCACCCAGCCTCCCCTCAATCTGAAGAAGGACTCCCAACAATGCCGATCCATAGCATTCAGACTCTCACTCAGACCCTGCAGCTCACAGGCTACTACCTCCCCAGTAGAATCCTATCTTGAGAGGAAGGGCAGACCAGGTGTCGAAGTTATTGCAAGACATACACGGGAGTACTCTTTGATTAATCTTTATTGACTTGTGCACAAGGAGAGCAACATCATTGGGGCTCACTGCATTGCTCTGACTGAGTCCAGCGAAGCAGAAACATTTATAGCTTAGTTCATCAATAGAATTACAGTTGCAGTCTAATCCGTCATTTGCATGTCACACACCAATAATATCACAGTAAAACCTTCACTTTTGGCCAATGAAAGGACAGTAATTCTTGCCAATAGAAGACAGGGCATACTGACCAATAGAAGACCAAGGTCTTTCAATCTTTCTTTTGTGTAATCATCTCCCCTTTGCCCTTGGAGGTTACGGTAGTTTACAGAAAAGCGCAATCCTGAAAAGGCTACCTCCATCGTCCTGTCTCCACAGACTTATGTCATTCACTCAGGGACATGATATTATAGATTCCACACTAACTCATGCCCTTCGCCAAAGAACAGGATATTATGGATTCCACACAGGCGCCCCCAAAACAGGACAACACGGGGAAGGGAAACTCACTCCACCACCCAGCCCACCCTCTGCCCAACCCAGGTAAACACAGAGACTCCTGACCTAACTTACCTGATCAAGTGACTACTGCCACCAGTCAAGCGGCCAAGAGGATATGGAAGGAGACAAGTCAAACAAGGATTAACTGACCCAACTAGGCGCGCACCACCACGCATTTTCCCCAACTCCAACAACACCAGAGACCACAAAGAAGGATCACAAGGAACCCAATCTTCTCTAGGATACATTATCTGTCCATCCAGGGAGCTTGGAAAGGCCAAAGACATGACAGGATTATCGAGTGTTAAGTAATGGGTTAAGAGACATTCCAATTAGTTGTCTCATTTATGTTAAGCATCCAAATATTGACACTGATATGTAAACGGGCTTCAGGTGGCCCTTGTGTCAGGTGATATGATGTTAGAGTTTTGTGCAAAGTCTGTTGAAGGAAATTAAAGGTGGTTTGTGGAAAAGCAGCAGAACCGTTGACTCTTTATACAACAGCAGCTAAACGTCTAACATTGAGCAGCATTCAGATCCCTCCAGAGTTTCATCAAGTGCCTGCTCCACCACCACACCGCCCCAAGCTCAGACAGCAAGAAACCCAGGCTCCGGTGGGAGGCGGCGACCCGACATGTCGAACCGCTTCCAACGCCTCTCAACGAGCATTGTGGGCAAGACAGCGTAAGACCAGTGGTCGGGTCTCCAACTTGACGATGTGATACAACTTTCAAATGTGGCCGTGAAGACTGGGCAAACTCTCCCTGTCCAGTAAATCTCCCTGGATCGACCTGGATAATTGACATTCCATTCAACAGGATTTCCAAGGACTGAAGGTGAGGCCTCAACAAAGAGACTGCCCTATTGAGCAATTCTCTCAAGGACATTTCATATGTCATCAAAGTGAGCACTAACAACCTGGGGCAAGGAACCAACACCATTGTCCACAAAATCATCGGCCCAATCACCAACAAAACCGCAAGCTGGACCAAAACCCGGCCACCTCCAACTGCCTCAATCAAACAAGGATTTTGAGATTTAACTCGGCTCATCACAAAATCTAGCCAGGGTCTTACAGGAACAGGGCACAGGACATATACACCAGAGAGAAATAATTATGGGATGTGCATCAGCATTAAAAAAAAAAAGGTGTAAAACGAGTAGCGCCAGAGCTCGTGAAAATGCAGCTACTCTAAACTCACACCGTGACCCCCTGACGAATGCATTTTCAATGAGATTTTACGAATTGAAGATTTGTGTTTCCAAGGGCGGTTAAACAAAACACAATGTAGGGAAAACAAATTGTGCCATTGCTTAGCTATAGGGAGTAAGAGAGCGACTGACAGATATACGAGGTGACCCAGAAGGAATACACCAGTCCACAGAAAGTGCCAGAGCGGGTAGGATGTGAAAGGAACAGAGAGCAAGTCCAAGGCTATAGAAGAACGTCCCAAAATTATGGAATGGACAAGGAAGGCCCGAAGATGGCAGATACGTCAAGGAACAAGGTGAGAGTTTGAATACAGGTCCTGTCCAGTGAAGTTAAAGAAGGGGGCAGAGAAGAAGGCTCCAAATTAATGAGCGAAAGCTGCAGGAAGCAGACTGAAGGTAAAAGCCAGAAGATCTGAGAAGACAACAAAATGCTGGTGACACCTTACTGTGCGCTTCTGAGGTAGTGATTGTTTCCTTGGCACAGCTGAGTATTTGAGAACGTGCACGGAAGGCGAAGTTTAAATATGCGGGGCAATCCATTGGAGTGGAGGATCGGAAGGAGAGATAGGGGGCTGGATTCTCTGCTGTCGCGGCTCTCCATTGCGCCGGGCGCCTGGGGATTTCCCGACGTCATGGGGCTGCTCACAATGGGGAAACCCCATTGGCCGGCTGGTGAGACGGAGAATCCCAAGGGTGCGCCGCACCAGATAGAGAATCCCTTGCAGGAACTCTGGAGGATCCATGTGGAAGACATCCGAAAGAAAGTCATTTGGGAGAAGATTCCAAGGCGATTTTTCTGAGAGTGGAGATTGAAAATCCTGATGTGAAAGAAATTTCTGTGAGACTAGTTGGCTTCCAGTGAGATGAGCACTTGAGGAGAGTTGGTGAGGGGCCCTTAGAGTCTGCACTGGGAGGATTCCATCACTTAGGTTTAGAGTGTGATGTGTCCGACCACAGATCACATATTGGTTTATACGGACTGCGTGCTTGCTGAGAACATTAGAGTATAAGTTAGATTTTGTACTTACCTTTTCGAAATCTGTCCCATTTAGCACAGTGGGAGCACCACACAACATCATGGAGGGCATCCTCAATATGAAGACGAAACTTCATCTCTATAAGGAATGTGTGTTGGTCACTCCGACCGATGCCGTCATGGACAGACGCATCTGTGGCAGATATTTGTTGAGGATGAGATCAAGTATGTTTTTCCCTCTTGTTGGTCCCCTCACCACCTGCCTCAGACTCAGTTTATATCCTTTACCAGCCAGCCAGCCAGTTCGGTCAGTACTGTTGCTACTGAGCCACTCGTGGTGATGGGCATTGAAGTCCCGCACCCAGAGTACATTCTTTCCCCTTGCCACCCTCAGTGCTTTCCCCAAGTTGTATTCAACATGGAGGAGTACTGATTAATCAGCTGGTGGTGGGGGTGTGGGGCATGGGGGTGAGGTGATGGTACGCAGTACATTGTAAACATCAAGCGGTTTCCTTGCTCATGTCCGGCCTGATACCAGCAAAATTCATGGGGCCCAGAGTCAATGTTGAGGAGTGTAACTTGCACTGTCACCAAAGGTTTTGCACTGAGTGCTGAATTTGGTGCTTTTTGAGTGCTATAGTAAGAGTTTGGTGACCGAGGGAGTATAAGGCTTCATTTTTATCTAAAGTTTAGTCTTTCTTTTATTTAGTTAATTAACTTAAAAGTTGCTGTTTGGTTTAGAAGAAGGTGAATTTTCAATAAGCTTTAAACAGGCTTCTACTTGTAGGCACTTGCAGCTGGAGCTTGTTAATTAGTTAATTGGATTAGGCCAGTTTTCAGAGGCTAGATTCACAGTATAAAAGTGATCCCCTACAGTGCAGACTTTGTTTGCGCTGAGTGCTGAATTTGGTGCATTTGAGTGCGATAGTGAGAGTTTGGTGAGGAGGGAGTAAGGTGCTCCTTTCATTTTGTTTCCGACATTTCCGCAAAGAGTGCGAAGAGAGCCAGGAGTTTACAGAAAGTGAAGCTGACTGGGAGCAGGGTCGGAGGGCGGAGATCTAGTTAGTCCACAGGGCAGCTATATTCTGTCAGGTAAGAGGGGATGGAGGCTAGGCCAGTTACATGCTCCTCCTGTAGGATGTAGGTGGTGAGGGATACCACCGGTGTCCCCACTGACTATACCTGCGGGAAGTGCACCCAACTTCAGCTCCTCAAAGACCGTGTTAGGGAACTGGAGCTGAAGCTGGATGAACTTCGGATCATCCGGGAGGCAGAGGGGGTGATTGAGAAGAGTTACAAGGAGGTAACCACACCCAAGGTACAGGACAAGAATAGCTGGGTTACAGTCAGGGGGAAAAAAACAAACAAACAGGCAGACAGTGCAGGGATCCCTCGTGGCCGTTCCCCTTCAAAACAAGTATACCGTTTTGGATGCTGTTGGGGGGGGGATGACCTACCGGGGGAAGGCCCTAGCGGCCAGGTCTCTGGCACAGAGTCTGGCTCTGGGGCTCAGAAGGGAAGGGGGGAGAATAGAAAAGCAATAGTTGTAGGAGATTCAATGGTGAGGGGAATAGATAGGAGATTCTGTGGTCGCGAGCGAGACTCCCGGAAGGTATGTTGCCTCCCGGGTGCCAGGGCCAGGGATGTCTCGGATCGTGTCTTCAGGATCCTTAAGGGGGAGGGTGAGCAGCCAGAAGTCGTGGTGCACATTGGTACCAACGACATAGGTAGGAAAGGGGTGTGGAGGTAATAAACAAGTTTAGGGAGTTAGGCTGGAAGTTAAAAGCCAGGACAGACAGATTTGTCATCTCTGGTTTGTTGCTGGTGCCACGTGATAGCGAGGCTAGGAATAGGGAGA
The DNA here is from genome assembly GCF_047496885.1 of Scyliorhinus torazame. Taxonomy (NCBI): domain Eukaryota; kingdom Metazoa; phylum Chordata; class Chondrichthyes; order Carcharhiniformes; family Scyliorhinidae; genus Scyliorhinus; species Scyliorhinus torazame. The sequence goes on from NW_027308864.1 coordinate 44,438, forward strand.
GAGTGCAGTTGAACACGTGGCTGCAGGAATGGTGTAGGAGGGAGGGCTTCAGGTATTTGGATAATTGGAGCGCATTCTGGGGAAGGTGGGACCTGTACAAGCAGGACGGGTTGCATCTGAACCAGAGGGGCACCAATATCCTGGGAGGGAGGTTTTCTAGTACTCTTCGGGAGGGTTTAAACTAATTTGGCAGGGGAATGGGAACCGGATTTGTAGTCCAGCAACTAAGGTAGCCGATATTCAGGATGCCAAAGCGTGTAATGAGGCAGTGGGGAAGGGAACACTGACAAAGGGAGAGTACTTGCAGGCACGGAGATGGGTTGAAGTGTGTATACTTCAACGCAAGAAGCATCAGGAATAAGGTGGGTGAACTTAAGGCATGGATCGGTACTTGGGACTACGATGTGGTGGCCATCACGGAAACTTGGATAGAAGAGGGGCAGAAATGGTTGTTGGAGGTCCCTGGTTATAGATGTTTCAATAAGATTAGGGAGGGTGGTAAAAGAGGTGGGGGGGGGGGGGTGACATTATTAATTAGAGATGGTATAACAGCTGCAGAAAGGCAGTTCGAGGAGTATCACCCTATTGAGGTAGTATGGGTTGAAGTCAGAAATAGTAAAGGAGCAGTCACCTTGTTAGGAGTTTTCTATAGGCCCCCCAATAGTAGCAGAGATGTGGAGGAACAGATTGGGAAACAGATTTTGGAAAGGTGCAGAAGTCATAGGGTAGTAGTCATGGGCGACTTTAACTTCCCAAATATTGAGTGGAAACTCTTTAGATCAAATAGTTTGGATGGGGTGGTGTTTGTGCAGTGTGTCCAGGAAGCTTTTCTAACACAGTATGTAGATTGTCCGACCAGAGGAGGGGCAATATTGGATTTAGTACTGGGTAATGAGCCAGGGCAAGTGATAGATTTGTTAGTGGGGGAGCATTTTGGAGATAGTGACCACAATTCTGTGACTTTCACTTTAGTAATGGAGAGGGATAGGTACGTGCAACAGGGCAAGGTTTACAATTGGGGGAAGGGTAAATACGATGTTGTCAGACAAGAATTGAAGTGCATAAGTTGGGAACATAGGCTGGCAGGGAAGGACACAAGTGAAATGTGGAACTTGTTCAAGGAACAGGTGCTACGTGTCCTTGATATGTATGTCCCTCAGGCAGGGAAGAGATGGTCGAGTGAGGGAACCATGGTTGACAAGAGAGGTTGAATGTCTTGTTAAGAGGAAAAAGGTGACTTATGTAAGGCTGAGGAAACAAGGTTCAGACAGGGCATTGGAGGGAACTGAAGAAAGGGATTAGGAGAGCTAAGAGAGGGCATGAACAATCTTTGGCGGGTAGGATCAAGGAAAACCCCAAGGCCTTTTACACATATGTGAGAAATATGAGAATGACTAGAGCGAGGGTAGGTCCGATCAAGGACAGTAGCGGGAGATTGTGTATTGAGTCTGAAGAGATAGGAGAGGTCTTGAACGAGTACTTTTCTTCTGTATTTACAAATGAGAGGGGCGATATTGTTGGAGAGGACAGTGTGAAACAGATTGGTAAGCTCGAGGAAATACTTGTTAGGAAGGAAGATGTGTTGGGCATTTTGAAAAACTTGAGGATAGACAAGTCCCCCGGGCCTGACGGGATATATCCAAGGATTCTATGGGAAGCAAGAGATGAAATTGCAGAGCCGTTGGCAATGATCTTTTCGCCCCCACTGTCAACAGGGGTGGTACCAGGGGATTGGAGAGTGGCGAATGTCATGCCCCTGTTCAAAAAAGGGACTAGGGATAACCCTGGAAATTACAGGCCAGTTAGTCTTACTTCGGTGGTAGGCAAAGTAATGGAAAGGGTACTGAAGGATAGGATTTCTGAGCATCTGGAAAGACACTGCTTGATTAGGGATAGTCAGCACGGATTTGTGAGGGGTAGGTCTTGCCTTCCAAATCTTATTGAATTCTTTGAGGAGGTGACCAAGCATGTGGATGAAGGTAAAGCAGTGGATGTAGTGTACATGGATTTTAGTAAGGCATTTGATAAAGTTCCCCATGGTAGGCTTATGCAGAAAGTAAGGAGGCATGGGATAGTGGGAAATTTGGCCAGTTGGATAACGAACTGGCTAACCGATAGAAGTGAGAGAGTGGTGGTGGATGGCAAATATTCAGCCTGGATCCCAGTTACCAGTGGCGTACCGCAGGGATCAGTTCTGGGTCCTCTGCTGTTTGTGATTTTCATTAATGACTTGGATGAGGGAGTTGAAGGGTGGGTCAGTAAATTTGCAGATGATACGAAGATTGGTGGAGTTGTGGATAGTAAGGAGGGCTGTTGTCGGCTGCAAAGAGACATAGATAGGATGCAGAGCTGGGCTGAGAAGTGGCAGATGGAGTTTAACCCTGAAAAGTGTGAGGTTGTCCATTTTGGAAGGACAAATATGAATGCGGAATACAGGGTTAATGGTAGAGTTCTTGGCAATGTGGAGGAGCAGAGAGATCTTGGGGTCTATGTTCATACATCTTTGAAAGTTGCCACTCAAGTGGATAGAGCTGTGAAGAAGGCCTATGGTGTGCTCGCGTTCATTAACAGAGGGATTGAATTTAAGAGCCGTGAGGTGATGATGCAGCTGTACAAAACTTTGGTAAGGCCACATTTGGAGTACTGTGTACAGTTCTGGTCGCCTCATTTTAGGAAGGATGTGGAAGCTTTGGAAAAGTTGCAAAGAAGATTTACCAGGATGTTGCCTGGAATGGAGAGTAGGTCTTACGAGGAAAGGTTGAGGGTGCTAGGCCTTTTCTCATTAGAACGGAGAAGGATGAGGGGCGACTTGATAGAGGTTTATAAGATGATCAGGGGAATAGATAGAGTAGACAGTCAGAGACTTTTTCCCCGGGTGGAACAAACCATTACAAGGGGACATAAATTTAAGGTGAAAGGTGGAAGATATAGGAGGGATATCAGAGGTAGGTTCTTTACCCAGAGAGTAGTGGGGGCATGGAATGCACTGCCTGTGGAAGTAGTTGAGTCGGAAACATTAGGGACCTTCAAGCAGCTATTGGATAGGTACATGGATTACAGTAAAATGATAGTGTAGATTTATTTGTTCTCAAGGGCAGCACGGTAGCATTGTGGATAGCACAGTGCTTCACAGCTCCAGGGTCCCAGGTTCGATTCCGGCTTGGGTCACTGTCTGTGCGGAGTCTGCACGCCCTCCCCGTGTCTGCGTGGGTTTCCTCCGGGTGCTCCGGTTTCCTCTCACAGTCCAAAGATGTGCGGGTTAGGTGAATTGGCCAATGATAAATTGCCCTTAATGTCCAAATTGCCCTTGGTGTTGGGTGGAAGTGTTGAGTTTGGGTAGGGTGCTCTTTCCAAGAGCCGGTGCAGACTCAAAGGGCCGAATGGCCTCCTTCTGCACTGTAAATTCAATGATAATCTATGATTAATCTAGGACAAAGGTTCGGCACAACATCGTGGGCCGAAGGGCCTGTTCTGTGCTGTATTTTTCTATGTTCTATGTAACTCTGCTGGGTCTGGACTGTGGGTGGGACAAGACATACCCATGGATGGTCATGGTGGTGTCTGCGTATGATTTCTTGTCCTGTGGAAAATTATGTCAGGCTGTTGCTTTGGTGAGCGGGCGGGTAAGTGGAGCTGAGTCCACAAAAAGATCAGCCATGATCTTATTAAATGACGGAGCAGGCTTGATAGGCCAGATGGCCTACTCCTGTTCCTAGTTCCTATGTTCTTATGTTCTTTGCTAGTCTCTGAAACAGCACAAGCCCCCAGATGTTAGTCTGGAGGAATTTGCATGGTGTAGAGGCCCCCCCCCCCCCACCCCCCCCCACCCCCACCGACAGGACAAGCAAGTGCGGCCGTGACCTGTCCAATCTTGGCTCCTGCACCAAGTTCCAGTTTCCACCCTCTATTAATTTGTGTGAGTCTAGGTTGGGGATGGCCCCACACACTTTCTTTACAAACCTTACATCATCCCAGTTGGGACCATACACACTTACCAGCGTCACCAGCCTCCCCTCCAATGTCCCTGTCACTACCATATACCTACCTCCCTGGTCCGCAACCACTTTCTTTATCTGGAACCGTACACATTTGCTTACCAGGACCATTACCCCTCCAACCCTGCCGTCAAATCGCGAGTGAAACACCTGGCTAACCCAGCCCTTCCTGAGCTTCATTTTCAATAGGTCCTTCACCCTATAATGAGTCTCCTGCAGCATCGCCACAATGGCCTTCAAACTTTTCAGATGCCAGCACCCTTGACTGGGCCTCTCAGTCCCCTCACGTTCCACGTAACTATCCTAACTGGGGGCTTCTCACCCACCCACCCTTCCTATCCACCATAATCAAGACTCCGGGCCCTGCCTGACTCGCCCCTATCCATTATTAACATTGAATCCCCTCCCAGAATCCCCCCTGCACTTCCTCTCGAAAAACCCTCACCCAGTATCAGTCCCCCCCCCCCCCCACTATATTGAGTTCTATAAAAAGTTCTCTGGGATATTGGGACCGGTGCTGTTGAAGGTGTTTAACGAGGCCAGGGAAAGAGGGGTTCTGTCCCAGATCACGATTTTGCTTATCCTGAAACCGGACAAGGACCCGGAGCTATGTGGGTCTTACAGGCCGATTTCCCTGTTGAATGTGGACGTCAAACTGTTGGCCAAAATGTTGTCCTCCAGGATTGAGGACTGTGTACCGGACGTTATTGTGGAGGATCAGACGGGGTTCGTTAAGGGCAGACAGCTGGTGGCCAATGTAAGAAGGCTGTTAAACGTGATCATGATGTCCCCGGAGAGTAGGGAGGTGGAGGTAGTGGTTGCGATGGATGCGGAGAAAGCTTTTGACCGGGTTGAGTGGGATTACTTTTGTGAGGTTTTGGAGCAGTTCAGATTTGGGAGGGTCTTTATTGACTGGGTCAGGTTTCTGTATCAGGCCCCTGTGGCAAGTGTACGGACGAACAGGACGACTTTATACCATTTTAGACTGCACCGGGGGACGAGACAGGGATGCCCCCTCTCCCCACTGCTGTTTGTGCTGGCTGGCAATTGCTCAGAGCAGCTGGCAATTGCTCGGAGGGCCTCGAGGGGTTGGAAGGAACTGGTCCGGTGGGGTGGAGCACAGAGTCTCGCTGTATGCGGACGACCTGCTTTTGTATGTTTCGGATCCAATGGAGGGGGTGGAAGAAGTTATGGGAATTTTAGGGGAATTCGGCCGGTTTTCGGGGTATAAGCTTAATATGGGGAAGAGCGAGATGTTTGTGATCCAGGAGAGGGGTCAGGAGAGGCGACTGGGGAACTGCCATTTAGAGTGGTAGGGGACAGTTTCAGGTACCTGGGTATCCAAGTGGCAAGGGATTGGGACCAGCTACATAAATTGAACTTGGCCCGGTTGGTGGATAAGACGAAGGAGGATTTCCGGGATGGGATGCGCTGTTTTTATCTCTGGTGGGCAGAGTTCAAATGGTGAAAATGACGGTCCTCCCGAGATTCCTATTCGTTTTCCAATGACTCCCCATTTTCTTTTTTAAGCGGGTCAATAAAGTTATTGTGGGCTTCGTATGGGGGGGGCAAGTCCCCGCGAGTGAGGAGGGTAATGCTGGAGCGGAGTCGGGGAGCGGGCGGGCTGGTGCTGCTGAATTTTAGCAATTATTACTGGGCGGCTAATATAGCCATGGTTAGGAAATGGCTGGTTGGGGGGGGGCGGGGTCGGCATGGATGCGTATGGAGGCGGCTTCATGTAAGGGCACAAGCCTGGGGGCGTTGGTAACTGCGCCTCTGCCATTCCCGCCGGCGCGGAACTCCACCAGTCCAGTGGTAGTGGCGGCCCTGAGAGTCTGGGGGCAGTGGAGGAGACATGTGGGAACAGAGGGGGCATCGGTGTGGTCCCCGATCTGCGATAATCACCGGTTTGCCCTGGGGAGGATGGACGGGGGGGTTCCGAATTTGGCGGAGAGCGGGGATTGAGAAGATGGGGGACTTGTTTATAGGGGGGAGCTTTCCGAGGATGAGGGTGCTGGAGAAGATGTTTGCATTGGCGGGGGGAAACGACTTTCGATATCTGCAGGTGCGGGACTTTCTGCGGAGGCAGGTACCAACCTTCCCACTCCTGCCGCTAAGGGGGATTCAGGATAGGGTGGTTTCTAGAGGATGTATAGGAGAGGGGAGCGTTTCGGACATATATAAAGAGCTTATGGGATCGGAGGAGATGGACAGCGAGGAGCTGAAGAAAAAGTGGGAGGAGGAGCTGGGGAGAGAGATAGAGGAGGGCCTTAGGGCGGACGCGTTGAGTAGAGTCAACGCGACCGCAACATGTGCCAGGCTCAGCCTGATTCAATTCAAAGTCGTGCACCGGCTCACATGACGGTGGCCCGGATGAGCAGATTCTTTGGGGTGGACGACAGGTGTGCAAAATGTGCGGGAGGGCCAGCGAACCATGTCCACATGTTCTGGGCATGTCCAAAACTGAGGGGAGATTGGCAGGGGTTTGCTGACATCATGTCCAAGGTATTAAAAACAAGGGTGGCATTGAGTCCAGAGGTGGCGATTTTCGGGGTGTCGCAGGATCCGGGAATCTAGGAGGAGAAAGAGGCAGACGTTCTGGCCTTTGCTTCCCTGGTAGCCTGGAGACGGATATTACTAGCATGGAGGGACACGAAGCCCCCGAAGTCAGAGACCTGGCTATCGGACACGGCTGGCTTTCTCTGCCTGGAGAAAATTAAGTTTGCCATGAGAGGGTCATTGTTAGGGTTCGCCCGGAACTGGCAACCATTCATCGACTGCTTTGCAGATAATTAACCGTCAGCAGTAGTGGGGGGGGTTAGGTTAGTGTAGACAAGTAATGGGAGAGGGAGGCCTTTTTGCACTATGTTAATAGTTTATGTACAATGTTTATATTGCTGCTGTTGCAATGCCAAAAAATACCTCAATAAAATGTTTATTAAAAAAAACCACGCTGAATCTCGTTATGAAAGATAACTGCTTCACATTGCAAAAGGACCCAACGGGCAGTATTCTCCGGTCTGCCACCCGCGTGCTTCTCGGCTGCGCGCCATTGGCTGGGTTCAATCATCCTGCCAATTGTCAACAGGATTTCCCATTGTAACCACCCTAAGCCGCCGGGAAACCTGCAAGCGGGAGTGCTGGCAGGAATGGTGAGTCGCAACGGCTGGAGAATTCCGGCCTTTAACTCTCCTCTCCGTTGCACATTATGTTTGTGCTACCCTCCACAAGTATTGAATTTTTCTCCAACTATGGCCTGAAGTTTGCGTTTCGACGTCCGGCACAAGCAAAATGACATTGGGCGTACATCTCAATGCCATTGCACACGCGTGTAATATTGAGGACGGCAGGCACTTACAGGAGTTGCAGCCACACCCACCGACAATTAAAGGCTAATGGAGTCCATTAAAAGGTCTTTTAACACAGGTTTTACTTTGCCCGTGCGATTTAGCGCTCGTCGTACGGGCAAAAAAAGGCAGCCGGGCGTTAATGTTTTGAACAATTTGTCTCCCGAGGGTGGGATAAAAGACCCTCGGAGCAGAAGGACTCCTATTTTATTTGTGATTTTGCTGCTGTCATATTTGAGAGTTTTGTCAGATTTCCTTTTGATTGTGCTTGCTGTCAAAACTGGTTCACTTACAAATCGGTGTCAAAGTTCCAACAAAATAGATCAGTCGGTCCAAACTGTGTGGAACATGGACTTTTACAAAAGATATTGGCCTCCTAAATCCATGGCCATTTGGCACAATGCGACTGTAATTATATGGGGAGGGAGTGAGCATTGTTGATCTGAGGGTAGGGGCTCTATGAACGTCAGGCCCCCTCCCCCCCCCCACATGACCCATGCCTTCAGGATGACCCAACATACAAATACTGCAAATTTGTCATTGGAAGTGTCCCGACTGACCCAGCAGTAGATGTAGAATATGACAGGATCTCTGCAGTGTTAAAAAGAGTTTTTAAGAAAGTGTTCCCCTACAAAAGGTGACAACCGCACTTTGTTTGCAGCCCATGGCACCCCCTTCCTCACTTTGCAACCACCCCCCACCCACGGCCATTAACCCCAGCAGTGTCACCTGAGCTGGGCAGTTCAGACCCACTGCAAAAGCAGGTAGACAACATGCACCCGTGCTGGCATGGGTGTCCACCACGTTGGAGCATTCTGCTCTCTGGAATTCAGTAGGTTATGGGTTCAAGCCCCACTTCAGAGAATTGAGCGTGTAGGCCTCCAGACCCAGCACAGTGCTGAGAGAGTGCTGCACTGTCTGTGGTGCCAGTGCTCAAGCGTGATATGAACCCGAGACCGCATCTACCCTCTCAGATGGATGTAAAAAGTTCAAATTGCCGTCTATGGGAGCTTGCTGTGTGCAAATTGGCTGGCTGCCACATTCTCCACATTATATCAGTTGCCATAGTTCAAAAAGCAGGAGGTGTCCTGCGATACCCTGAAGTTATGAAAGCTGCTGGAGAAATGCTTGTTCATTACTTTTTATTACTTTACTGTTGTAAGTAGATGAAGGAAACCTCCCATCCCCGAAACGCTTTACCCCCTCCCCCCACACACAGCCTCAATGCTGCCACAAAGTTTAGTTGAATAAGTGGCAGATGCTGGACCAAACGTGTAGATTTTCAAAGCATATTTCACAGTGAAGATATACAAATGTACATTGAGTCTGTGAAAGTTTTAGACAAGATCAGTTAATTTCCGAAAAGCCAGAGTATTACCACCACAACTTAACCCCATGTTGAAAGCCTCATCTGTTTTTCCACTGGAAGTTAAGTGGAGTTACCAAAGTCCATTGGACCCATTGCCTGACCTGTTCCCGCCCCCGCCCACAATGGCAGGCCAACCAAAAGATGTGTTTCATGTTGGTCGGACCTTAGTTGGTCACCCAGAAAGAAATGGCGTTGAGAGTGCGGTCTTGTACGGGAGAGGGTTCTATATCCCTGTGCACACGCCAAGTGTGAAATTCAGGCCTACGCTGTTCTGGCACAGACAGCTAATATACAGAAAGGGGAATCTCATAAATGATAATCTGATACAAGGTGAACAATGTTGGGAAGTTCAGTTCAGAACAAAGAATGAACAACCACAGCACGATTACTCTGGGATTCATCACAGTGTGAAGGTCAAGTCTTCTCTCCACAAATGTTACCAGACCTGCTGAGCTCTGCCAGCATTTTCTGTTTTTATTCCTTGCAAAGAAAAGATTTATCAGCATCGAAAGTGAAAAACAAATAAAAGTTTTAGATGTTTCCACTCCAGCAGAATAGTCTTTACCTCGGCATCGGGTCTTTGTTTTATCGGTAAAGGTACGTTCCCCGGTGGTTGACACAAATCCATCATCGCAGGTGCATTCAAAACCTCCAAACATGTTGGTGCATGTTGCATTCAAACCACATGGGTTTGTCTCACACTCGTTGATATCTGGAACAAAAATCAATTTATTAATCCGAGACACGAATATTGCTGAAAGGAGGCATGCTGCCAAAGCTTATCATCTTGCACTCATCAGGACTAACCCAACGGTGCCAAATTTCAAATGATCACAACAATTTATACGGCAGAGGAACAGAAATGCTGATTGGTTGGCAAGTTGAATTTGATTGGCCGAGGCATTGTCATGGACAAGACGAAGGGGAACTGCAAACTCCCCAAGCTTCTGAGGTCATTCTGAGAACTCTGAATCCTGTGATGCACTGCTCTTGCTTCTGCCTAAAGAGAGATTCTGGTGACATTTACCTCTCTGCGCCAGAGCTTAATTTTTGGAGATGTCAAAGTCAGAATGTTAAACCCCATTCCGCACCATAAAGAGCAGGTATTTTGCTGAGAAGAGATACAGATATATTCCTTTTTTTAATGTTCATTCATGTCATATGGGCATCGCTGACAAGGCCCAAACTTATTATCCATCTCTAATTGCCTTTGAGAAGGTGGTGGTGAGCCGCCTTCTTGAACCGCTGCAGTCCATAGGGTGTAGGTACACCCACAGTGCTGTTAGTGAGGAAGATCCAGGATTTTGACTCAGCCACAGTGAAGAAACAGCATTCCATGTCAGGAGCCTTTGAGTCTCTGCAGTCAGCTTGTAGAGGGTGCACATGGTTGTCACCGTGCATCGGTGGTGGAGGAAGTGAATGTTTGTGGGTGGGGTGCCAATCAAGCGGGCTGCATTGTTCTAGATGATGCCAAGCCACTTGTGTTTTGTTGGAGCTGCGCTCATCCAGGGAAGTGGGCAGTATTCCATAACATTCCTGACCTGTTCAGCTCTTTTGTTCCTGATTGAACCAAGGCTGTAATGAAATCAGCAGCTGAGAGACCCTGACAGAACCCAAACTGAGCATTAGTCAGCAGGCTATTGGTAAGCAAGTGTACTTGATGGCACAGGTGATGACCTCTTCCATCATCACTTTATTGATGATTGATAGTAGATTGATGTGATTGGCTGGGTTGGACTTGTCCTGGTTTTTTGTGTGTAAGACATACCCGGGCAATTTTCCAGTGTTGTAGCAGTACTGGAACATCTTGGCCAGGGGCGCCGCAATATCTGGAACACAAGTCTTCATTAATATTACGTCAATATTGTCAGGGCCCATAGCCTTTGCAGTATCCAGTGCCTTCAGCCGTTTCTTGATATCAGGTGGGGTGAATCAATTGGCTGAAAACCGGCATATATGATGCTGGGGACTTCCGGAAGGGCTGGAGATAGATCTCCACTTGGCATTTTTGGCTGAAGTGTGGGCTCCTCCATCATTGAGGATGAGAATGTTTATGGAGCCTCCACGTCCAGTGAGTCATTTAATTGTCCACCACCATTCATAACTGGATATGACAGGACTGCAGAGCTGAGATCTGCTCCATTGGTTGTGGGATCGCTTATCTCTGTCTATCTCATGCTGTTTCTGTTGTTTGACATGCAATTAGTCTTCTGCTGTAGCTTCACCAGGTCGACACATCATTTTTAGGTCTGCCTGTTGCTGCTCCTGGCATGCCCTCCTGCACCCTGCATTGAAGCAATGTTGAGCCACTCACTTTGTGGTACTGGTCGATTGGGGGATATGTTGGGCCATGAGTTTACTGTTCGGAACAAGATAAAGATTTAAATTTAAGTTACTTTTTGAAAGATTTTGTGTGGTGAATCCTGGATTTGGTTTCATTCTTGCGGTTCTGTGAAATGAAGCCAAGAAGTCTAAGCCCTGTTTGTACACATGCATTTTAAAAAATATATGTTTTTCTTAAAGTTTTTTGATTTTAACAAATAACACAATGACTCCTCAAGATTTCACAGCACAGTATGAATGCCTCAACAAACAAAATACACAAAACAACAGGAAACAACACAATTGGTTCAGCTTAATTACTAAACCTGGTGCCTCCACATGTATCAATGGATACACTCGAGAATGGATTATAGGAGGATAAGTAAGATGGCGCACGCCTTCCCACGTAGTGAGTGCATACATGGCCCACGAGATTTTAGGATACGATCTTTGTGCCATGTTCTGGCGAGCACCAGAACACATTTCCCCCAGCTCCAGTCGGACCAGAGGCACCAATAACACATTATGATGCTGCCAGACCAGCTGAGATTATCCTGTATTTCCTGTTTTTGTGACACATTCTGATGCCCCTTTCTCGGATAAAAGACCTCGGATAAAGTACCTTTGCAGGAACCAGTCGATTCTTTAACCCCAAGATAATAAAGACAAAAAACACATAAACCATTTGCGAAGTCACTGAGAGGATATTTTACATATAACCACCAGACGTAACATAACCCAAACATCCGCCCAGTGCAGGGTGATCATCATTACGCACATTTATCGAGAGAAGAGAAGCAAATATTCACAAAGTTACTACGGATAGTAATTATTGTGGTCAACGTCTCCCAACACACTAACACTGACAGAATAAAGAAATACTACCGAGGGCAGAGGCTTCAAAAAGGAGGGCAATCCAGAAATCACTGTATAAGACCACTTGGGAGGAGGCCGGTTCTATCCCCCACCCAGCCTCCCCTCAATCTGAAGGAGGACTCCCAACAATGCCGATCCATAGCATTCAGACTCTCACTCAGACCCTGCAGCTCACAGGCTACTACCTCCCCAGTAGAATCCTATCTTGAGAGGAAGGGCAGACCAGGTGTCGAAGTTATTGCAAGACATACACGGGAGTACTCTTTGATTAATCTTTATTGACTTGTGCACAAGGAGAGCAACATCATTGGGGCTCACTGCATTGCTCTGACTGAGTCCAGCGAAGCAGAAACATTTATAGCTTAGTTCATCAATAGAATTACAGTTGCAGTCTAATCCGTCATTTGCATGTCACACACCAATAATATCACAGTAAAACCTTCACTTTTGGCCAATGAAAGGACAGTAATTCTTGCCAATAGAAGACAGGGCATACTGACCAATAGAAGACCAAGGTCTTTCAATCTTTCTTTTGTGTAATCATCTCCCCTTTGCCCTTGGAGGTTACGGTAGTTTACAGAAAAGCGCAATCCTGAAAAGGCTACCTCCATCGTCCTGTCTCCACAGACTTATGTCATTCACTCAGGGACATGATATTCTAGATTCCACACTAACTCATGCCCTTCGCCAAAGAACAGGATATTATGGATTCCACACAGGCGCCCCCAAAACAGGACAACACAGGAAAGGGAAACTCACTCCACCACCCAGCCCACCCTCTGCCCAACCCAGGTAAACACAGAGACTCCTGACCTAACTTACCTGATCAAGTGACTACTGCCACCAGTCAAGCGGCCAAGAGGATATGGAAGGAGACAAGTCAAACAAGGATTAACTGACCCAACTAGGCGCGCACCACCACACATTTTCCCCAACTCCAACAACTCCAGAGACCACAAAGAAGGATCACAAGGAACCCAATCTTCTCTAGGATACATTATCTGTCCATCCAGGGAGCTTGGAAAGGCCAAAGACATGACAGGATTATCGAGTGTTAAGTAATGGGTTAAGAGACATTCCAATTAGTTGTCTCATTTATGTTAAGCATCCAAATATTGACACTGATATGTAAACGGGCTTCAGGTGGCCCTTGTGTCAGGTGATATGATGTTAGAGTTTTGTGCAAAGTCTGTTGAAGGAAATTAAAGGTGGATTGTGGAAAAGCAGCAGAACCGTTGACTCTTTATACAACAGCAGCTAAATGTCTAACATTGAGCAGCATTCAGATCCCTCCAGAGTTTCATCAAGTGCCTGCTCCACCACCACACCGCCCCAAGCCCAGACAGCAAGAAACCCAGGCTCCGGTGGGAGGCGGCGACCCGACATGTCGAACCGCTTCCAACGCCTCTCAACGAGCATTGTGGGCAAGACAGCGTAAGACCAGTGGTCGGGTCTCCAACTTGACGATGGGATACAACTTTCAAATGTGGCCATGAAGACTGGATACGCAAACTCTCCCTGTCCAGTCCCATCTCCCTGGATCGACCCGGATAATTGACATTCCATACAACAGGATTTCCAAGGACTGAAGGCGAGGCCTCAACAAAGAGACTGCCCTATTGAGCAATTCTCTCAAGGACATTTCATATGTCATCAAAGTGAGCACTAACAACCTGGGGCAAGGAACCAACACCATTGTCCACAAAATCATCGGCCCAATCACCAACAAAACCGCAAGCTGGACCAAAACCCGGCCACCTCCAACTGCCTCAATCAAACAAGGATTTTGAGATTTAACTCGGCTCATCACAAAATCTAGCCAGGGTCTTACAGGAACAGGGCACAGGACATATACACCAGAGAGAAATAATTATGGGATGTGCATCAGCATTAAAAAAAAAAAAGGTGTATAACGAGTAGCGCCAGAGTTCGTGAAAATGCAGCTACTCTAAACTCACACCGTGACCCCCTGACGAATGCATTTTCAATGAGATTTTACGAATTGAAGATTTGTGTTTCCAAGGGCGGTTAAACAAAACACAATGTAGGGAAAACAAATTGTGCCATTGCTTAGCTATAGGGAGTAAGAGAGCGACTGACAGATATACGAGGTGACCCAGAAGGAATACACCAGTCCACAGAAAGTGCCAGAGCGGGTAGGATGTGAAAGGAACAGAGAGCAAGTCCAAGAAGAACGTCCCAAAATTATGGAATGGACAAGGAAGGCCCGAAGATGGCAGATACGTCAAGGAACAAGGTGAGAGTTTGAATACAGGTCCTGTCCAGTGAAGTTAAAGAAGGGGGCAGAGAAGAAGGCTCCAAATTAATGAGCGAAAGCTGCAGGAAGCAGACTGAAGGTAAAAGCCAGAAGATCTGAGAAGACAACAAAATGCTGGTGACACCTTACTGTGCGCTTCTGAGGTAGTGATTGTTTCCTTGGCACAGCTGAGTATTTGAGAACGTGCACGGAAGGCGAAGTTTAAATATACGGGGCAATCCATTGGAGTGGAGGATCGGAAGGAGAGATAGGGGGCTGGATTCTCTGCTGTCGCGGCTCTCCATTGCGCCGGGCGCCTGGGGATTTCCCGACGTCATGGGGCTGCTCACAATGGGGAAACCCCATTGGCCGGCTGGTGAGACGGAGAATCCCAAGGGTGCGCCGCACCAGATAGAGAATCCCTTGCAGGAACTCTGGAGGTGGATTCATGTGGAAGACGTCCGAAAGAAAGTCATTTGGGAGAAGATTCCAAGGCGATTTTTCTGAGAGTGGAGATTGAAAATCCTGATGTGAAAGAAATTTCTGTGAGACTAGTTGGCTTCCAGTGAGATGAGCACTTGAGGAGAGTTGGTGAGGGGCCCTTAGAGTCTGCACTGGGAGGATTCCATCACTTAGGTTTAGAGTGTGATGTGTCCGACCACAGATCACATATTGGTTTATACGGACTGCGTGCTTGCTGAGAACATTAGAGTATAAGTTAGATTTTGTACTTACCTGATCGAAATCTGTCCCATTTAGCACAGTGGGAGCACCACACATCATGGAGGGCATCCTCAATATGAAGACGAAACTTCATCTCTATAAGGAATGTGTGTTGGTCACTCCGACCGATGCCGTCATGGACAGACGCATCTGTGGCAGATATTTGTTGAGGATGAGATCAAGTATGTTTTTCCCTCTTGTTGGTCCCCTCACCACCTGCCTCAGACTCAGTTTATATCCTTTACCAGCCAGCCAGCCAGTTCGGTCAGTACTGTTGCTACTGAGCCACTCGTGGTGATGGGCATTGAAGTCCCGCACCCAGAGTACATTCTTTCCCCTTGCCACCCTCAGTGCTTTCCCCAAGTTGTATTCAACATGGAGGAGTACTGATTAATCAGCTGGTGGTGGGGGTGTGGGGCATGGGGGTGAGGTGATGGTACGCAGTACATTGTAAACATCAAGCGGTTTCCTTGCTCATGTCCGGCCTGATACCAGCAAAATTCATGGGGCCCAGAGTCAATGTTGAGGAGTGTAACTTGCACTGTCACCAAAGGTTTTGCACTGAGTGCTGAATTTGGTGCTTTTTGAGTGCTATAGTAAGAGTTTGGTGACCGAGGGAGTATAAGGCTTCATTTTTATCTAAAGTTTAGTCTTTCTTTTATTTAGTTAATTAACTTAAAAGTTGCTGTTTGGTTTAGAAGAAGGTGAATTTTCAATAAGCTTTAAACAGGCTTCTACTTGTAGGCACTTGCAGCTGGAGCTTGTTAATTAGTTAATTGGATTAGGCCAGTTTTCAGAGGCTAGATTCACAGTATAAAAGTGATCCCCTACAGTGCAGACTTTGTTTGCGCTGAGTGCTGAATTTGGTGCATTTGAGTGCGATAGTGAGAGTTTGGTGAGGAGGGAGTAAGGTGCTCCTTTCATTTTGTTTCCGACATTTCCGCAAAGAGTGCGAAGAGAGCCAGGAGTTTACAGAAAGTGAAGCTGACTGGGAGCAGGGTCGGAGGGCGGAGATCTAGTTAGTCCACAGGGCAGCTATATTCTGTCAGGTAAGAGGGGATGGAGGCTAGGCCAGTTACATGCTCCTCCTGTAGGATGTAGGTGGTGAGGGATACCACCGGTGTCCCCACTGACTATACCTGCGGGAAGTGCACCCAACTTCAGCTCCTCAAAGACCGTGTTAGGGAACTGGAGCTGAAGCTGGATGAACTTCGGATCATCCGGGAGGCAGAGGGGGTGATTGAGAAGAGTTACAAGGAGGTAACCACACCCAAGGTACAGGACAAGAATAGCTGGGTTACAGTCAGGGGGAAAAAAACAAACAAACAGGCAGACAGTGCAGGGATCCCTCGTGGCCGTTCCCCTTCAAAACAAGTATACCGTTTTGGATGCTGTTGGGGGGGGGATGACCTACCGGGGGAAGGCCCTAGCGGCCAGGTCTCTGGCACAGAGTCTGGCTCTGGGGCTCAGAAGGGAAGGGGGGAGAATAGAAAAGCAATAGTTGTAGGAGATTCAATGGTGAGGGGAATAGATAGGAGATTCTGTGGTCGCGAGCGAGACTCCCGGAAGGTATGTTGCCTCCCGGGTGCCAGGGCCAGGGATGTCTCGGATCGTGTCTTCAGGATCCTTAAGGGGGAGGGTGAGCAGCCAGAAGTCGTGGTGCACATTGGTACCAACGACATAGGTAGGAAAGGGGTGTGGAGGTAATAAACAAGTTTAGGGAGTTAGGCTGGAAGTTAAAAGCCAGGACAGACAGATTTGTCATCTCTGGTTTGTTGCTGGTGCCACGTGATAGCGAGGCTAGGAATAGGGAGAGAGTGCAGTTGAACACGTGGCTGCAGGAATGGTGTAGGAGGGAGGGCTTCAGGTATTTGGATAATTGGAGCGCATTCTGGGGAAGGTGGGACCTGTACAAGCAGGACGGGTTGCATCTGAACCAGAGGGGCACCAATATCCTGGGAGGGAGGTTTTCTAGTACTCTTCGGGAGGGTTTAAACTAATTTGGCAGGGGAATGGGAACCGGATTTGTAGTCCAGCAACTAAGGTAGCCGATATTCAGGATGCCAAAGCGTGTAATGAGGCAGTGGGGAAGGGAACACTGACAAAGGGAGAGTACTTGCAGGCACGGAGATGGGTTGAAGTGTGTATACTTCAACGCAAGAAGCATCAGGAATAAGGTGGGTGAACTTAAGGCATGGATCGGTACTTGGGACTACGATGTGGTGGCCATCACGGAAACTTGGATAGAAGAGGGGCAGAAATGGTTGTTGGAGGTCCCTGGTTATAGATGTTTCAATAAGATTAGGGAGGGTGGTAAAAGAGGTGGGGGGGGGGGGGTGACATTATTAATTAGAGATGGTATAACAGCTGCAGAAAGGCAGTTCGAGGAGTATCACCCTATTGAGGTAGTATGGGTTGAAGTCAGAAATAGTAAAGGAGCAGTCACCTTGTTAGGAGTTTTCTATAGGCCCCCCAATAGTAGCAGAGATGTGGAGGAACAGATTGGGAAACAGATTTTGGAAAGGTGCAGAAGTCATAGGGTAGTAGTCATGGGCGACTTTAACTTCCCAAATATTGAGTGGAAACTCTTTAGATCAAATAGTTTGGATGGGGTGGTGTTTGTGCAGTGTGTCCAGGAAGCTTTTCTAACACAGTATGTAGATTGTCCGACCAGAGGAGGGGCAATATTGGATTTAGTACTGGGTAATGAGCCAGGGCAAGTGATAGATTTGTTAGTGGGGGAGCATTTTGGAGATAGTGACCACAATTCTGTGACTTTCACTTTAGTAATGGAGAGGGATAGGTACGTGCAACAGGGCAAGGTTTACAATTGGGGGAAGGGTAAATACGATGTTGTCAGACAAGAATTGAAGTGCATAAGTTGGGAACATAGGCTGGCAGGGAAGGACACAAGTGAAATGTGGAACTTGTTCAAGGAACAGGTGCTACGTGTCCTTGATATGTATGTCCCTGTCAGGCAGGGAAGAGATGGTCGAGTGAGGGAACCATGGTTGACAAGAGAGGTTGAATGTCTTGTTAAGAGGAAAAAGGTGACTTATGTAAGGCTGAGGAAACAAGGTTCAGACAGGGCATTGGAGGGAACTGAAGAAAGGGATTAGGAGAGCTAAGAGAGGGCATGAACAATCTTTGGCGGGTAGGATCAAGGAAAACCCCAAGGCCTTTTACACATATGTGAGAAATATGAGAATGACTAGAGCGAGGGTAGGTCCGATCAAGGACAGTAGCGGGAGATTGTGTATTGAGTCTGAAGAGATAGGAGAGGTCTTGAACGAGTACTTTTCTTCTGTATTTACAAATGAGAGGGGCGATATTGTTGGAGAGGACAGTGTGAAACAGATTGGTAAGCTCGAGGAAATACTTGTTAGGAAGGAAGATGTGTTGGGCATTTTGAAAAACTTGAGGATAGACAAGTCCCCCGGGCCTGACGGGATATATCCAAGGATTCTATGGGAAGCAAGAGATGAAATTGCAGAGCCGTTGGCAATGATCTTTTCGCCCCCACTGTCAACAGGGGTGGTACCAGGGGATTGGAGAGTGGCGAATGTCATGCCCCTGTTCAAAAAAGGGACTAGGGATAACCCTGGAAATTACAGGCCAGTTAGTCTTACTTCGGTGGTAGGCAAAGTAATGGAAAGGGTACTGAAGGATAGAATTTCTGAGCATCTGGAAAGACACTGCTTGATTAGGGATAGTCAGCACGGATTTGTGAGGGGTAGGTCTTGCCTTCCAAATCTTATTGAATTCTTTGAGGAGGTGACCAAGCATGTGGATGAAGGTAAAGCAGTGGATGTAGTGTACATGGATTTTAGTAAGGCATTTGATAAAGTTCCCCATGGTAGGCTTATGCAGAAAGTAAGGAGGCATGGGATAGTGGGAAATTTGGCCAGTTGGATAACGAACTGGCTAACCGATAGAAGTGAGAGAGTGGTGGTGGATGGCAAATATTCAGCCTGGATCCCAGTTACCAGTGGCGTACCGCAGGGATCAGTTCTGGGTCCTCTGCTGTTTGTGATTTTCATTAATGACTTGGATGAGGGAGTTGAAGGGTGGGTCAGTAAATTTGCAGACGATACGAAGATTGGTGGAGTTGTGGATAGTAAGGAGGGCTGTTGTCGGCTGCAAAGAGACATGGATAGGATGCAGAGCTGGGCTGAGAAGTGGCAGATGGAGTTTAACCCTGAAAAGTGTGAGGTTGTCCATTTTGGAAGGACAAATATGAATGCGGAATACAGGGTTAATGGTAGAGTTCTTGGCAATGTGGAGGAGCAGAGAGATCTTGGGGTCTATGTTCATACATCTTTGAAAGTTGCCACTCAAGTGGATAGAGCTGTGAAGAAGGCCTATGGTGTGCTCGCGTTCATTAACAGAGGGATTGAATTTAAGAGCCGTGAGGTGATGATGCAGCTGTACAAAACTTTGGTAAGGCCACATTTGGAGTACTGTGTACAGTTCTGGTCGCCTCATTTTAGGAAGGATGTGGAAGCTTTGGAAAAGTTGCAAAGAAGATTTACCAGGATGTTGCCTGGAATGGAGAGTAGGTCTTACGAGGAAAGGTTGAGGGTGCTAGGCCTTTTCTCATTAGAACGGAGAAGGATGAGGGGCGACTTGATAGAGGTTTATAAGATGATCAGGGGAATAGATAGAGTAGACAGTCAGAGACTTTTTCCCAGGGTGGAACAAACCATTACAAGGGGACATAAATTTAAGGTGAAAGGTGGAAGATATAGGAGGGATATCAGAGGTAGGTTCTTTACCCAGAGAGTAGTGGGGGCATGGAATGCACTGCCTGTGGAAGTAGTTGAGTCGGAAACATTAGGGACCTTCAAGCAGCTATTGGATAGGTACATGGATTACAGTAAAATGATAGTGTAGATTTATTTGTTCTCAAGGGCAGCACGGTAGCATTGTGGATAGCACAATGCTTCACAGCTCCAGGGTCCCAGGTTCGATTCCGGCTTGGGTCACTGTCTGTGCGGAGTCTGCACGCCCTCCCCGTGTCTGCGTGGGTTTCCTCCGGGTGCTCCGGTTTCCTCTCACAGTCCAAAGATGTGCGGGTTAGGTGAATTGGCCAATGATAAATTGCCCTTAATGTCCAAATTGCCCTTGGTGTTGGGTGGAAGTGTTGAGTTTGG